>NC_068307.1:40492634-40535134 GCF_025860055.1 Xyrauchen texanus
GGGGTTAGCCTAGCAACCGAGTAACAAATCACATATCTCTGCACCAGAAAATCAGAGAGACTTCTGGGTTGATTTATTTCAATCAGGATGGCAAGGAGACTTGATAAGTATCACTATGGTAACTGCCTAGCAACCACATGGGGTTACCTTAGCAACCGAGTAACAAATCACATATCTCTGCATCAGAAAAGCGTAGAGACTTCCGGATTGACTTATTTCAATCAGGATGGCAAGGACACTTCATTAGTATCACTAAGGTAACTGCCTAGCAACCAGATGGGGTTACCCTAGCAACCGAGTAACAAATCAAATATCTCTGCACCAGAAAATCATAGAGACTTCTGGGTTGATTTATTTCAATCAGGATGTCAATGAGACTTGATATGTATCACTATGGTAACGGTCTAGCAACCATATTGGGTTACCCTAGCAACCGAGTAACAATTCACATATCTCTGGACCAGAAAATCGTAGAGACTTCTGGGTTGGTTCATTTCAATCAGGATGTCAAGAACACTTGATAAGTATCACTATGGTGACTGCCTAACAACCAGATGGGGTTACCCTAGCAACCGAGTAACAAATCACATATCTCTGCAACAGAAAATCGTAGAGACTTCTGGGTTGATTTATTTCAATCAGGATGGCAAGAAGACTTGATAAGTATCACTATGGTAACTGCCTAGCAACCATATGGGGTTACCCTAGCAACCGAGTAACAAATCACATATCTCTGCAACTGAACAACATAAAGACTTCTGGCTTTGTTCTTGGGACTCAGGGTAGCAAGGATCAATCCATCCATCAATCAATCCATCCATCTATCTATCTATCTATCTGAGGGTCAATATCTATCTATCTATCTATCTATCTATCTATCTATCTATCTGAGGGTCAATGTCTATCTATCTATCGATCTATCTATCTATCTATCTGAGGGTAAATATCTATCTATCTCTCTATCTGAGTGTCTGTCTATCTATCTATCTATCTATCTATCTATCTATCTATCTATCTATCTATCTATCTAGCAACTAAGTTAAACTTTAAACTACTTTAAACAAATTTAAACTAAACTAATTTAAACTATAAACTACTTTAAACTAATTTAAACTTCAAACTAATTTAAACTACAAACTAATTTATACTTCAAACTAATTTAAACTACAAACTAATTTAAACTATAAACTACTTTAAACTTTAAACTAATTTAAACTAATTTAAACTTCAAACTACTTTAAACTTCTTCAAACTTTCTGGTCCAAACTTTCACAAGCCAACTTAAAGTTTGTCTCGACGAACTTTTTTTTCTAGTTATTATTATTCTTCTTACTCAGAAATTTCTATACGCTACTCCTCCTAGAGCTTTTAAGCTACAGGCACCAAACTCGGCACAGACCTTCAGACTAATCCCGAATAGTGTGCTATATCTTTTCTAACTGATCGGACTTACGGTTTTCCTAAAAATGACGATCAAACTCAGAAAAAACTCCCATTGACTTAACATTGCGGAATGTTCAGAAATTCAAATTCCAACTGACATTTTCACACACACACACAAAAAGGGCCTGTCAGCCCTGCATCTCTCCCTCTCTCTCTCCCTCAGAGGATTTCTTTTATCAAGCAGCCAAAAAGTAATGACCTAAAATCTTCCTAGCCACACGCTAAAACATGCTAAAAACATGCTAAGCATCATGCTAACACATGCTAAGCATTGACTAGCGAAGTCGCTAAAACATGCTAAAAATGTGCTAGCATCATGCTTAACACATGCTTAGCATCGCCTAGCAAAGTGCTAAAAAATGCTAAAAACATGCTTAGCATCATGTTAACACATGCTAGCATCGCCTAGCGAAGTTCTAAAAAATGCTAAAAAAGTGCTAAGCATCATGCTAACAAATGCTAAGCATCGCCTAGCCGAAGTGCTAAAACATGCTAAAAGCGTGCTTAAGCATCATGCTTAACACATGCTTAGCATCGCCTAGCCGAAGTGCTAAAAAATGCTAAAAACGTCTTAGCATCATGCTTAACACATGCTTAGCATCGCCTAGCGAAGTGCTTAAAACATGCTAAAACGTGCTTAGCATCATGCTAACACATGCTTAGCATCGCCTAGCGAAGTGCTAAAAATGCTAAAACGTGCTAAGCATCATGCTAACACATGCTAGCATCGCCTAGCGAAGTCTTAAAACATGCTAAAATGTGCTAGCATCATGCTAACACATGCTAGCATCGCCTAGCAAGTCGCTAAAACATGCTAAAAACGTGCTAGCATCATACTAACACATGCTAGCATCGCCTAGCGAAGTGCTAAAAAATGCTAAAAACGTGCTAGCATCATGCTAACACATGCTAGCATCGCCTAGTGAAGTGCTAAAACATGCTAAAAACATGCTAGCATCATGTTAACACATGTTAGCATCGACTAGCGAAGTGCTAAAACATGCTAAAAACGTGCTAGCATCATGCTAACACAAACTAATTTAAACTATAAACTAATTTAAACTATAAACTAATTTAAACTTCAAACTACTTCAAACTACTTTAAACTTCAAACTTTCTGGTCCAAACTTTCACAAGCCAACTTAAAGTTTGTCTCGACGAACTTTTTCTAGTTAAGTTGGCTTGTGAAAGCCAACTTACTGAAATCCTACTTAAACTTATTATTATTCGCTTATTCTTCTTAGCGTGAAATTTCTATATCTAACTCCTCCTAGAGCTTTTAACTCCACATACTCCAAACTCGGCTCAGACACTCAAACTGTTCTGACTCGAGTTGCTATATCTTTTCTAACTGATCGGACTTACGGTTTTCCTAAAAATGACGATCAAACTCGGAAAAAACTCCCATTGACTTAACATTGCGGAATGTTCAGAAATTTAAATCCCAACTGACATTTTCACACACACAGACAAAAAGGGCCTGTCAGCCCTGCATCTCTCCCTCTCTCTCTCTCCCTCAGAGGATTTATTTATCAAGCAGCCAAAAAGTAATGACCTAAAATCTTCCTAGCCACACGCTAAAACATGCTAAAAACGTGCTAGCATCTATCTGAGGGTCAATATCTATCTATCTATCTATCTATCTATCTATCTATCTATCTATCTATCTATCTATCTATCTATCTATCTATCTAAGGGTATCTATCTATCTATCTATCTATCTATCTATCTATCTAGCAACTAAGTTAAACTTTTTTAACACTACACTGTAGAACTGGCTCATTAGAGTCATTAATTTGGGAATCAGACTACACTGTTCACACTGTATGTTTCACACTGTAGAGTCAAAAGAACCGGCTCATTAGAGTCATTAATTTGGGAACACACACAGACAAAAAGGGCCTGTCAGCCCTGGATTTTGTATTGAACATAGCTCTGGATCACAGTGTCATAGAGACAAGGGGGCGGGCTCATTTTACTCAGACGACCAATCAGTCTCTCGGGATCATTGTGAAGCTATCAAGCCACGCCCTAGCAACAATTTAAAGCACCTTAGCAACAACTCCCATAGACTTCTAATGAAAGATATCAAAGGGATATCTCCGGATAGAAGTGTCATAGAAACACAAGGGTGGTCTCGTTTGACTCGGGGCAGCAAACAGCCAATCATGAATCACCTCAACACTTCCTAGCCCCTCCCTAGCAACCATTGTCGAGCACCTTAACAACCAAAATCCATAGAGGGATATCTTCCATTCTGAATGTCACAGAGGCATGGGAGTTGGTTTATATCATTCATACTGACAAGCAGCCTTTGGAGTTTCATGATTGGCAATGGTCAAGCCACTCCCTAGCAACTAAACAGAGTACCCTAGCAACCGTTTATCAATAACTATATCTCTGCACCAGAAAATCAGAGAGACTTCTGGGTTGATTTATTTCAATCAGGATGGCAAGGAGACTTGATAAGTATCACTATGGTAACTGCCTAGCAACCACATGGGGTTACAATAGCAACCAAGTAACAAATCACATATCTCTGCATCAGAAAAAAGTAGAGACTTCCGGATTGACTTATTTCAATCAGGATGGCAAGGAGACTTCATTAGTATCACTATGGTAACTGCCTAGCAACCAGATGGGGTTACCCTAGCAACCGAGTAACAAATCACATATCTCTGGACCAGAAAATCGTAGTGACTTCTGGGTTGGTTTATTTCAATCAGGATGTCAAGAAGACTTGATAAGTATCACTATGGTGACTGCCTAACAACCAGATGGAGTTACCCTAGCAACTGAGTAACAAAATCACATATATCTGCAACAGAATATCGTAGAGACTTCTGGGTTGATTTATTTCAAACAGGATGGCAAGAAGACTTGAAAAGTATCACTATGGTAACTGCCTAGCAACCACATTGGGTTACCCTAGCAATCGAGTAACAAATCACATATCTCTGCAACAGAAAGTCATAGAGACTTCTGGGTTGGTTTATTTCAATCAGGATGGCAAGAAGACTTGATAAGTATCACTATGGTGACTGCCTAACAACCAGATGGGGTTATCCTAGCAACCGAGTAACAAATCACATATCTCTGCAACAGAAAATCGTAGAGACTTCTGGGTTGATTTATTTCAAACAGGATGGCAAGAAGACTTGATAATTATCACTATGGTAACTGCCTAGCAACCACATTGGGTTACCCTAGCAACCGAGTAACAAATCACATATCTCTGCAACAGAAATTGTAGAGACTTCTAGGTTGATTTATTTCAATCAGGATGGCAAGGAGAGTTGATAAGTATAACTATGGTAACTGCCTAGCAACCACATTGGGTTACCCTAGCAACCGAGTAACAAATCACATATCTCTGCAACAGAAAATCGTAGAGACTTCTGGGTTGGTTTATTTCAATCAGGATGGCAAGAAGACTTGATAAGTATCACTATGGTGACTGCCTAACAACCAGATGGGGTTACCCTAGCAACCGAGTAACAAATCACATATCTCTGCAACAGAAAATCGTAGAGACTTCTGGGTTGATTTATTTCAAACAGGATGGCAAGAAGACTTGATAAGTATCACTATGGTAACTGCCTAGCAACCAGATGGGGTTACCCTAGCAACCGAGTAACAATTCACATATCTCTGCAACAGAAAGTCGTAGAGACTTCTAGGTTGATTTATTTCAATCAGGATGGCAAGGAGAGTTGATAAGTATAACTATGGTAACTGCCTAGTAACCATATTGGGTTACCCTAGCAATCGAGTAACAAATCACATATCTCTGCACCAGGAAATCGTAGAGACTTCTGGGTTGGTTTATTTCAATCAGGATGGCAAGAAGACTTGACAAGTATCACTATGGTAACTGCTTAGCAACCAGATGGGGTTACCCTAGCAACCGAGTAACAAATCACATATCTCTGCAACAGAAAATCGTAGAGACTTCTGGGTTGATTTATTTCAAACAGGATGGCAAGAAGACTTGATAAGTATCACTATGGTAACTGCCTAGCAACCAGATGGGGTTACCCTAGCAACCGAGTAACAAATCACATATCTCTGCAACAGAACAACATAAAGACTTCTGGCTTTGTTCATGGGACTCAGGGTAGCAAGGATCAATCAATCTATCTATCTATCTATCGGAGGGTCAATATCTATCTATCTATCTATCTATCTATCTGTCTATCTGTCTCTCTGTCTGTCTGTTGTCTATCTATCTATTTGAGGGTCAATGTCTATCTATCTATCTATCTATCTATCTATCGATCTATCTCTCTCTCTCTCTATCTATCTATCTATCTATCTATCTGAGGGTCTATCTATCTATCTCTGTATCTCTATCTATCTGAGGGTCAATATCTATTTATCTATCTATCTGTCTATCTGTCTGTATGTCCATCTATTTATCTATCTATCCATCTATCTATCTATCTATCTATCTATCTATCTATCTATCTAGCAACTAAGTTAAACTTTAAACTACAAACTACTTTAAACTTCAAACTACTTTAAACTTCAAACTACTTTAAACTATAAACTACTTTAAACTCATTTAAACTACTTTAAACTATCAACTACTTTAAACTATAAACTAATTTAAAGTAATTTAAACTTCAAACTACTTTAAACTTCAAACTTTCTGGTCCAAACTTTCACAAGCCAACTTAAAGTTTGTACTCAAACTTTTTAATCTAGTTCTTCTTACTCTGAAATTTCTATATCTAACTCCTCCTAGAGCTTTTAAGCTACAGGCACCAAACTCGGCACAGACCTTCAGACTAATCCTGAATAGTGTGCTATATCTTTTCTAACTGATCGGACTTACGGTTTTCCTAAAAATGACGATCAAACTCAGAAAAAACTCCCATTGACTTAACATTGCGGAATGTTCAGAAATTCAAATTCCAACTGACATTTTCACACACACACACAAAAAGGGCCTGTCAGCCCTGCATCTCTCCCCCTCTCTCTCCCTCAGAGGATTTCTTTTATCAAGCAGCCAAAAAGTAATGACCTAAAATCTTCCTAGCCACACGCTTAAAACATGCTAAAAGCGTCTTAGCATCATGCTTAACACATGCTAGCATTGACTAGCGAAGTGCTAAAACAAGCTAAAAATGTGCTAGCATCATGCTAAAATCGCTTAGCGAAGTGCTAAAACGTCTTATCATCATGCTTAACACATGTTAGCATCGCCTAGCGAGTCGCTAAAACATGCTAAAAGCGTCTTAGCATCGCCTAGCGAAGTGCAAAAAAATGCTTAAAACGTCTGTAGCATCATGCTTAACACATGTTAGCATCGCCTAGCAAAGTGCTTAAAACATGCTAAAAGCGTCTTAGCATCGCCTAGCGAAGTGCAAAAAATGCTTAAAACGTCTTAAGCATCATGCTTAACACATGCTTAGCATCGCCTAGCGAAGTGCTAAAACATGCTAAAAACGTGCTAGCATCATGCTAACACATGCTAGCATCGCCTAGCGGAGTGCTAAAACATGCTAAAAACATGCTAGCATAATGCTAACACATGTTAGCATCGCCTAGCGAAGTGTTAAAACATGCTAAAAACGTGCTAGCATCATGATAACACATGCTAGCATCACCTAGCGAAGTACTAAAAAATGCTAAAAACGTGCTAGCATCTATCTGTCTATCTATCTATCTATCTGAGGGTCAATATCTATCTACCTATCTATCTATCTATCTATCTATTTGAGGGTCAATATCTATCTATCTATCTATCTATCTATTTGAGGGTCAATATCTATCTATCTGAGGGTAAATATCTATCTATATCTATCTATCTATCTGAGGGTAAATATCTATCTATCTATCTCTCTATCTATCTATCTGAGTGTCTATCTATCTATCTATCTATCTATCTAGCAACTAAGTTAAACTTTTAACTACTTTAAACTTCAAACTAATTTAAACTATAAACTAATTTAAACTTCAAACTTTCTGGTCCAAACTTTCACAAGCCAACTTAAAGTTTGTCTCGACGAACTTTTTCTAGTTAGTGGTGCTTGCAAAGCATCACTATTGTAATCTCACATACTTATTAGTGGTGCTTGCAAAGCATCACTATTGTAATCTCACATACTTATTTTTATTTTTATTTTTCTTCTTTTTATTATTATTCTATCTCCGTACAAAACTTCGGCACCTAACTCGTCCCGCACCGTTTGGCGTAGACCCACAAATGAGGTGTCAAATCGAACGGCCTATTGAGGACACGTGTGCTATGACTTTTATAAGCGATCGGGTACGGTATTTGCCCCAGGGGCAAAAAAGCGGCCGAAAAATCCCATAGACTTAACATTGTGACAAACTTTGAGCGTCACAGCTCCGAGCGAGGATTTCACAGAAATGTGTGATTTGCCACATTTGAAGAGGCTGGCAGGCTCTGTAAGAGCATACCTCAATATGGGGTAAAAGTTGCACCCCTGGGGGCAGGAGCTGCCCAAAAATGCCCCAATTGACTTATAATGGTGTAGGACGGCCCATGAAATGAAAAGGCATAGGGATTTGTATTGAACATAGCTCTGGATCACAGTGTCATAGAGACCAGGGGTGGGCTCATTTTACTCAGACGACCAATCAGTCTCTCAGGATCATTGTGAAGCTATCAAGCCACGCCCTAGCAACCATTAAGAGCACCTTAGCAACAAGTCCCATAGACTTCTATTGAAACAGATCAAAGGGATATCTCCGGATAGAAGTGTCATAGAAACACAAGGGTGGTCTCGTTTGACTCGGGACAGCAAACAGCCAATCATGCATCAAATCAACACTTCCTAGCCCCTCCCTAGCAACCATTGTCGAGCACCTTAACAACCAAAATCCATAGAGGGATATCTTCCATTCTGAATGTCACAGAGGCATGGGAGTTGGTTTATATCATTCATACTGACAAGCAGCCTTTGGAGATTCATGATTGGCAGCTGCCAAGCCACTCCTAGCAACTAAACAGAGTACCCTAGCAACCGTTTAGCAGTAACTATATCTCTGCACCACAAAATCAGAGAGACTTCTGGGTTGATTTATTTCAATCAGGATGGCAAGGAGACTTGATTAGTATCACTATGGTAACTGCCTAGCAACCAGATGGGGTTACCCTAGCAACCGAGTAACAAATCACATATCTCTGCATCAGAAAAGCGTAGAGACTTCCGGGTTGACTTATTTCAATCAGGATGGAAAGGACACTTCATTAGTATCACTATGGTAACTGCCTAGCAACCAGATGGGCTTACCCTAGCAACCGAGTAACAAATCACATATCTCTGCATCACAAAAACATAGAGACTTCGGGTTGACTTATTTCAATCAGGATGGCAAGGACACTTCATTAGTATCACTATGGTAACTGCCTAGCAACCAGATGAGCTTACCCTAGCAACCGAGTAACAAATCACATATCTCTGCATCAGAAAAGCGTAGAGACTTCCGGGTTGACTTATTTCAATCAGGATGGCAAGGACACTTGATTAGTATCACTATGGTATCTGCCTAGCAACCAGATGGGCTTACCCTAGCAACCGAGTAACAAATCACATATCTCTGCATCACAAAAACATAGAGACTTCCGGGTTGACTTATTTCAATCAGGATGGCAAGGAGACTTGATAAGTATCACTATGTTAACTGCCTAGCAACCAGATGGGGTTACCCTAGCAACCGAGAAACAAATCACATATCTCGGCACCAGAAAAGAGTACAGACTTCGGGTTGATTTATTTCAATCAGGATGGCAAGGACACTTGATTACTATCACTATGGTAACTGCCTAGCAACCAGATGGGGTTACCCTAGCAACCGAGAAACAAATCACATATCTCGGCACCAGAAAAGAGTACAGACTTCGGGTTGATTTATTTCAATCAGGATGGCAAGGACACTTGATTACTATCACTATGTTAACTGCCTAGCAACCAGATGGGGTTACCCTAGCAACCGAGAAACAAATCACATATCTCGGCACCAGAAAAGAGTACAGACTTCCGGGTTGATTTATTTCAATCAGGATGGCAAGGACACTTGATTACTATCACTATGGTAACTGCCTAGCAACCAGATGGGGTTACCCTAGCAACCGAGAAACAAATCACATATCTCGGCACCAGAAAAGAGTACAGACTTCGGGTTGATTTATTTCACTCAGCATCGCAAGGACACTTGATTACTATCACTATGGTAACTGCCTAGCAACCAGATGGGGTTACCCTAGCAACCGAGTAACAAATCACATATCTCTGCACCACAAAATAGTACTGACTTCCGGGTTGATTTATTTCACTCAGGATCGCAAGGACACTTGATTACTATCACTATGGTAACTGCCTAGCAACCAGATGGGGTTACCCTAGCAACCGAGAAACAAATCACATATCTCGGCACCAGAAAAGAGTACAGACTTCGGGTTGATTTATTTCACTCAGCATCGCAAGGACACTTGATTACTATCACTATGGTAACTGCCTAGCAACCAGATGGGGTTACCCTAGCAACCGAGAAACAAATCACATATCTCGGCACCAGAAAACAGTACAGACTTCTGGGTTGATTTATTTCAACCAGGATGGCAAGGACACTTCATTAGTATCAATATGGTAACTGCCTAGCAACCAGATGGGGTTACCCTAGCAACCGAGTAACAAATCACATATCTCTGCACCAGAAAACACTACAGACTTCGGGTTGACTTATTTCACTCAGGATGGAAAGGAGCCATGTATTGTATTACCTTGGTAACTGCATAGCAACCACATGGGCTTACCCTAGCAACCGAGTAAAAAATCACATATTTCTGCACCAGAAAATCGTACAGACTTCTGGGCTGATTTATTTATGACCATAATTTTTTTTCTTTTCCAGTTACAACATGCTGTTTGACGAGTTTTGCCACGGCAAGCACCACTCACATTTTCTTCAGGAAATGTACCCATCTAGTTATTGTTATTCTTCTGAGACTAAAATTACCAAGACTAACTCCTCCTAGAGCTTTTAAGCTACAGGCACCAAACTCGGCACAGACCTTCAGACTAATCCCGGATAGTGTGCTATATCTTTTCTAACTGATCGGACTTACGGTTTTCCTAAAAATGATGATCAAACTCGGAAAAAACTCCCATTGACTTAACATTGCGGAATGTTCAGAAATTCAAATTCCAACTGACATTTTCACACACACAGACAAAAAGGGCCTGTCAGCCCTGCATCTCTCCCTCTCTCTCTCCCTCAGAGGATTTCTTTTATCAAGCAGCCAAAAAGTAATGACCTAAAATCTTCCTAGCCACACGCTAAAACATGCTAAAAACGTGCTAGCATCTATCTGAGGGTCAATATCTATCTCTCTCTCTCTATCTGTCTATATCTATCTCTATATATCTAAGGGTAAATATCTATCTATCTATCTATCTGAGGGTAAATATCTATCTCTCTCTCTCTATCTGTCTATATCTATCTCTCTATATATCTAAGGGTAAATATCTATCTATCTATCTATCTATCTAGCAACTAAGTTAAACTTTTTTAACACTACACTGTAGAACTGGCTCATTAGAGTCATTCATTTGGGAATCAGACTACACTGGTCACACTGTATGTTTCACACTGTAGATTCAAAAGAACTGGCTCATTAGAGTCATTCATTTGGGAATCAGACTACACTGGTCACACTGTATGTTTCACATTGTAGATTCAAAAGAACTGGCTCATTAGAGTCATTCATTTGGGAATCAGACTAAACTGGTCACACTGTATGTTTCACATTGTAGATTCAAAAGAACTGGCTCATTAGAGTCATTAATTTGGGAATCAGACTACACTGGTCACACTGTATGTTTCACACTGTAGATTCAAAAGAACTGGATCATTAGAGTCATTCATTTGGGAATCAGACTACACTGGTCACACTGTATGTTTCACACTGTAGATTCAAAAGAACTGGCTCATTAGAGTCATTCATTTGGGAATCAGACTAAACTGGTCACACTGTATGTTTCACATTGTAGATTCAAAAGAACTGGCTCATTAGAGTCATTAATTTGGGAATCAGACTACACTGGTCACACTGTATGTTTCACACTGTAGATTCAAAAGAACTGGATCATTAGAGTCATTCATTTGGGAATCAGACTACACTGGTCAACACTGTATGTTTCACACTGTAGATTCAAAAGAACCGGCTCATTAGAGTCATTAATTTGGGAATCAGACTACACTGGTCACACTGTATGTTTCACACTGTAGCGTCAAAAGAACCGGCTCATTAGAGTCATTAATTTGGGAACACACACAGACAAAAAGGGCCTGTCAGCCCTGCATCTCTCCCTCTCTCTCTCCCTCATTGCATAGGGATTTTGTATTGAACATAGCTCTGGATCACAGTGTCATAGAGACAAGGGGGCGGGCTCATTTTACTCAGACGACCAATCAGTCTCTCGGGATCATTGTGAAGCTATCAAGCCACGCCCTAGCAACAATTTAAAGCACCTTAGCAACAACTCCCATAGACTTCTAATGAAAGATATCAAAGGGATATCTCCGGATAGAAGTGTCATAGAAACACAAGGGTGATCTCGTTTGACTCGGGGCAGCAAACAGCCAATCATGAATCACCTCAACACTTCCTAGCCCCTCGCTAGCAACCATTGTCGAGCACCTTAACAACCAAAATCCATAGAGGGATATCTTCCATTCTGAATGTCACAGAGGCATGGGAGTTGGTTTATATCATTCATACTGACAAGCAGCCTTTGGAGTTTCATGATTGGCAGCTGTCAAGCCACTCCTAGCAACTAAACAGAGTACCCTAGCAACCGTTTAGCAATAACTATATCTCTGCACCAGAAAATCAGAGAGACTTCTGGGTTCATTTATTTCAATCAGGATGGCAAGGAGACTTGATAAGTATCACTATGGTAACTGCCTAGCAACCACATGGGGTTACCCTAGCAACCGAGTAACAAATCACATATCTCTGCACCAGAAAATCAGAGAGACTTCTGGGTTGATTTATTTCAATCAGGATGGCAAGGAGACTTGATAAGTATCACTATGGTAACTGCCTAGCAACGACATGGGGTTACCTTAGCAACCGAGTAACAAATCACATATCTCTGCATCAGAAAAGCGTAGAGACTTCGGATTGACTTATTTCAATCAGGATGGCAAAGAGACTTCATTAGTATAACTATGGTAACTGCCTAGCAACCAGATGTGGTTACCCTAGCAACCAAGTAACAAATCACATATCTCTGCACCAGATAATCGTAGAGACTTCTGGGTTGATTTATTTCAATCAGGATGTCAAGGAGACTTGATAAATATCACTATGGTAACTGCCTAGCAACCACATTGGGTTACCCTAGCAACCGAGTAACAAATCACATATCTCTGGACCAGAAAATCGTAGAGACTTCTGGGTTGGTTTATTTCAATCAGGATGTCAAGAAGACTTGATAAGTATCACTATGGTGACTGCCTAACAACCAGATGGGGTTACCCTAGCAACCGAGTAACAAATCACATATCTCTGCACCAGAAAATCAGAGAGACTTCTGGGTTGATTTATTTCAATCAGGATGGCAAGGAGACTTGATAAGTATCACTATGGTAACTGCCTAGCAACCACATGGGGTTACCTTAGCAACCGAGTAACAAATAACATATCTCTGCATCAGAAAAGCGTAGAGACTTCGGATTGACTTATTTCAATCAGGATGGCAAGGACACTTCATTAGTATCACTAAGGTAACTGCCTAGCAACCAGATGGGGTTACCCTAGCAACCGAGTAACAAATCAAATATCTATGCACCAGAAAATCATAGAGACTTCTGGGGTGATTTATTTCAATCAGGATGTCAATGAGACTTGATAAGTATCACTATGGTAACTGTCTAGCAACCACATTGGGTTGCCCTAGCAACCGAGTAACAAATCACATATCTCTGGACCAGAAAATCGTAGAGACTTCTGGGTTGGTTTATTTCAATCAGGATGTCAAGAACACTTGATAAGTATCACTATGGTGACTGCCTAACAACCAGATGGGGTTACCCTAGCAACCGAGTAACAAATCACATATCTCTGCAACAGAAAATCGTAGAGAATTCTGGGTTGATTTATTTCAATCAGGATGGCAAGAAGACTTGATAAGTATCACTATGGTAACTGCCTAGCAACCATATGGGGTTACCCTAGCAACCGAGTAACAAATCACATATCTCTGCAACAGAACAACATAAAGACTTCTGGCTTTGTTCATGGTACTCAGGGTAGCAAGGATCAATCAATCAATCAATCCATCTATCTATCTATCTATCTGAGAGTCAATATCTATCTATCTATCTATCTATCTATCTGTCTCTCTGTCTGTCTGTTGTCTATCTATCTATCTGAGGGTCAATGTCTATCTATCTATCTGAGGGTAAATATCTATCTATCTATCTCTCTATCTATCTGAGTGTCTGTCTATCTATCTATCTATCTATCTATCTAGCAACTAAGTTAAACTTTAAACTACTTTAAACTAATTTAAACTAAACTAATTTAAACTATAAACTACTTTAAACTATAAACTACTTTAAACTAATTTAAGCTAATTTAAACTTCAAACTAATTTAAACTACAAACTAATTTAAACTATAAACTACTTTAAACTTTAAACTAATTTAAACTTCAAACTACTTTAAACTTCTTCAAACTTTCTGTTCCAAACTTTCACAAGCCAACTTTGTCTCGACGAACTTTTTTTCTAGTTATATATTATGATTTTAATTAGCTAGCGTAATCTACCTCCCTGACGTAAAAAGTCATATGGAAAATGTATGTACTGTACTAAATAAACCATCATAAAATCATGAAGATACATAATTGTTTTAACCAATTATTTTTTTATTTTGTAGGCATACAATAAGCTTTGCATACATAACAGACATCCATAAACTAGTAAATAGATACAAACACAAAAGGGATACAACAGTAATAGAAAAAACAGTAATAGTAATTCATACAAAACTTGATCAATAATTCTTGTCAAATAATTAAAAAACATTTAAATCATTATATAGACACAAATAAAGTAGTGAAAAACGTATACTTTAACATCACAACTCAAAACGCTTTTGTTTCTACATCAAATCCTTGCCTTCCAGAAAGTGAACCATTCATCATAATATGTCTTAATATCAAAATATTAGGAGTATAACTGAAACAGAAATTAGAATGATTTTAATAATCGTAATTTTTTTCAAAGGGGATTAAACCAAGCACCATTTGTTTTTATTTGGCCCCATTGATCTTTTAAACGGAAAGCTCCATTCTTCCACCTTACATCTAGAAACAGTTTTGCTGCAAGTCAGATAAGTTTTTGGTTAACAGTTAAATTCAGTAAATCATTGTCATTGAAACATTACAGCATAATCAATGGAGAGCAAGGTGTGTCTATTGATAAGGTAATTGACAGAAATGTATACATTTTTGACCAAAAACATAAAACTATAATGTATTCCCACATAATATGTAATAAGGTGCCAATAGTATTTTGAGGGCATCCAGGACAATCACGAAATGGAGAGTTTCAACAAGAAGCATTTTCTTGGTGTTAAAACTGATATATAAAGTTCAGACGCAGTTACTTGATGATTAAGATTCCATGATGCTAAATTTATGTTCATCCATACTGTATTCCAGTTAATAGAGCAATTATTTGAATGTATGTCCTTATTCCAAATTTGAATAATAGCTGAAAAGTATAACATTATATAAGTGAGAAATAAGCCCCTTTTTATTCACCTTTTATTTGTATAATTAACTTTGAAATCTGAGGGATTTTAAGGGAGACCCAAGGTACTCCATATGCAGCATTAAAGAGTGAAGTTATTAGTGCAAGAAAAAAAGAGGAGTCTGGAATGAGTCTGTATTTTTTAGATCTTGAAATGAGCATTGTCTGTAATATTCTCCAGATTATGGTATCCATATTTCTGCCATTGATGACCAGGCTTTCCTACTGAACAAGTGGAGTCTAGCTATGCCACTTATTATTCCAATTATAAGTATTCTGTTTGGCTATGCCACTTTTTATTCCAATTATAAGTATTCTGTCTAAGTATTTTCATTGAAATGCTGTATAAAGAACTGCATCGAAGATAAGTCCCTTTCTGTGGTTAACCATGAGACTTCTGGGTTGATTTATTTCAATCAGGAAATAAATCAACTGTGTTTGTAAACATTTCTTAGTAGAGCATAGAACAAAAGCCTGATGGTGTATTTTAAAATCTGGAAGTTTAAGTCCCCATTTTTATAACTCATTTGAAGAGTTTTTAATTTTAATTTCTGTGGTGGGAGAGGCAGCATAGCACTGAAAAATTTACTCGAGACAAAATATACATTTTTATCGTTGATATTCTGCCAGCTTGTGACAGAAATATTAACCCATTTATTAAGATCAGCAGCAACTGTATTTAGTTTCATAAAAAAATGTATATACAATTTTTTTTTTTAATTGTTAGAAATATATCTACACCTAAATATCTAAAATGAGATAATATTTGAATTTCATGACCAAGGGATGATACATTTACACTAAGTGAGCTACGCGACAAAACATCGGTGTTGTTTATTTACATCGCAAGCATATACAAACATATATCTTTCAACGCTTATCCTCAAATATTTTTCTCTAACACCAAACATGCTTCATTTATGCCCTTTTGCGCTCCGCAAATGTTGCCTCTCTCCGCATAGTAGAGCTGCAGACATGGTTATTTTAATGATTGTAGACCATAGCGGAGACTACCGTGAGCAACAATATACCTTCATTAGATATCGGCATCTTTTACTAAAACACACTGCAGAAAATGAAGAAAAGTGAAAGAATCTTCTTGTATATGATATGACTCTGACAGTTCAGCAAAGCCAGGTTTGTTACAGGACCATTTATTGTGGTTTCAGAGCACCTTCTTTATTAACCAACATGTTTCAAGATTTTTTTAATAATTAACAGATTTTTGTTTTAATTTTCAAAATTAGTCAGTGACGTCGTCATCTTGAACCAGTCTGGCCATTCTCCGTTGACCTCTCATCAACATGGTGTTTCCATCTGCAGAATTGCTGTTCATTGGATGTTTTTTTTTTTGGAGACTGTTGTGTGTGAAAATCCCAAGAGATCAGCAGTTACAGAAATACTCAAACCAGCCCATCTGGCACCAACAATCATGCCACGGTCCAAATCACTGAGATACATTTTTTCCCCATTCTGATGGTTGATATGAACATTAACTGAAGCCCCTGACATGAATCTGCATGATTTTATGCACTGCACAGCTGTTACATGTTTGGCTGATTAGATAATCGCATGGATGAATGTTGTGGCTGCCTAATATCATGTTGGTCCCCCTTGTGCTGCCAAAACAGCTCTGACCTGTCGAGGCATGGACTTTTCAAGACCTCTGATGGTGTCCTGTGGTATCTGGCACCTAGACGTTAGCAGCAGATCCTTTAATTCCTATTAGTTACGGGTGGGGCCTCAATGGATCGGACTTGATGGTCAAGCACATCCCATAGATACTCAGTTAGTTTGTGATCTGGGGAGGCTAAGTCAACACCTTAAACTATTATATCATATTCCTCAAACCATTCCTGAACTATTTTTGCAGTGTGGCAGGGTGCATGATCTTGCTAAAGGAGGCCACTGCCATCAGGGAATACCGTTGCCATGAAGTGGTGTACGTGGTATGCAACAATCTTTAGGTAATTGGGATGTGTCAAAGTAACATCTACATAAATGCCAGGACCCAATGTTTCCCAACAGAATATTACCCAGAGCTTCACACTGCCTTTGCTGGCCTGCCTTCTTCCTATAGTGCATCCTGCTGCCTTCTCTTCCCCAGGTAAACAATGCACACTCTCCCGGCCATCCAGATCTTCTTAAAAGAAAACATGGTTCATCAGACCAGGCCACCTTCTTCCATTGCTCCGTGGTCCAGTTCTGACGCTCACGTGCCCATTGTAGGTGCTTTCAGCGGTGGAGAGGGGCCAGCATGGGCACTCTGACTGGTCTGTGGCTACGCAGCCCCATACGTAGCAAGCTGCGATGCACTCTGTGTTCTGACACCTTTCTATCATGGCCAATATTAAGTTTTTCAGCAATTTGTGCTACAGTAGTTCTTCTGTGGGATCGGACCAGACGGACTAGCCTTCGCTCCCCACACTGATCGATGAGCCTTGGATAAACCTGTCGCCAGTTCACCGGTTGTCCTTCCTTGGATCACTTTTGGTAGATACTAACCACTGAATATCTGGAAAACCCTACAAGATCAGCCGTTTTGGAGATGCTCTGACCCAATAGTCTAGCCATCACAATTTGGCCCTTGTCAAAGTCGCTCAGATCCTTACGCTTGCCCATTTTTTTCTGCTTCCAACAAATCACCCTGGGATTATAATTAAATAAATTAATATGGTGGCACAATTATATTTTTGTCTACAAAACTAATTTCAAATATTGAAGCATACGCCTTCAGATCAAAAGATTAAGATCAAGTGAAACATTGCTCACACATGCTTTTTCAGTTCTGCCCACAAATTTTCGATCAGATTGAGGTCAGGATTTTGTGATGGCCACTCCAATTCCTTGGCTTTGTTGTCCTAAAGCCATTTTGCCATAAATTTGGACGTATGCTTGGGGTTGTTGTCCATTTTGGAAGACCCGTTTCTAACCGAGCTTTAACTTCATGGCTGATGTGTTGATATTTTGATTCGGTATATTCACATAATTTTCCTTCCTCATGATGCCATCTATTTTGTGAAGTGCACCAGTCCCTCCTGCATCAAAGCACCCCACAACATGATGCTGCCACCCCCATGCTTCATGTTTGGAATGGTGTTCTTCTGCTTGCAAGCCTCAACCTTTTTCCTCCAAACATAACGATGGCCATTATGGCCAAAATGTAAAATTTTTGTTTCATCAGACCAGAGGAAATTTCTACAAAATGTAAGATCTTTGTCCCCATGTGCACTTGTAAACTGTATTGTAGTCTGGCTTTTTATGGTTGTTTTGGAGCATTAGCTTCTTCCTTGCAAAGGTTATGTCGATATAGGTCTTATTTTACTGTGGATATAGATACTTGTCTACCTGTGTCCTCCAGCATCTTCACAAGGTCCTTGGCTGTTGTTCTGGGATTGATGCTTATCCTTTCTGAGTGGTATGATGGCTGCGTGGTCCCATGGTGTTTATACTTGAATACTATTGTTTGTACATATGAACATGGTACCTTCAGGCATTTGGAAATTGCTCCCAAGGATGATCCAGGCTTGTGGAGGTCCACAATGTTTTTTTCTAAGGTCTTGGCTGATTTATTTTGATTTCCCCATGATATCAAGCAAAGAGGCACTGAGTTTGAAAGTAGGCCTTCAAAGACATCAACAGATACACCACCCATCAGAAGCTAATTGGCTAATATTCTAAAGAATTAACATCATTTTCTGGAATTTTCCAAGCTGCTTTAAGGCACAGTTAATTTAGTGGATGTAAAGTTCTGACTCACTGGAATTGTAATATAGTCAATTAAAAGTGAAACAGTCTATCTGTTTGGGGCGGCTGTGGACTCAGTTGGTAGAGCGGGTCGGCCAGGGTTGGTGGTTCGAATCCCGGCCCACACAACTCCACATGCCGAAGTGTCCTTGGGCAAGACACTGAACCCCAAGTTGCTCCCAATGGCAGGCTAGCACCTTATATAGCAGCTCTGGTAGCAGTCAGTTGTCTCCACCATTGGTGTATGAATGTGTGTGTGTGAATGGGTGTAAAGCGCTTTGAATACCGTTAAGGTTAAAAAGGCGCTATATAAGTGGCTGACCATTTACCATTTGTAAACTATTGTTGGACAAATTACTTGTGTCTTGCACAAAGTAGATGTCCTAAATGACTTGCCAAAACTATAGTTGAATATGAAATATTAATCTAATATAATTCATATAATATGAAAAATGTGGAGTGGTTAAAATTAGTCTTTAGTCTATGTAAGCCTCTGACTTCAACTGTTTGTGGGTGTTTGTGTGTGTATGTATATGTATATTAGAAGATTATGGGGGATACATCACTACTTTGCTTGTCTCTGGGACCCTAATGTCCTAATCCTTAAGATAATATTTTGGTCTGTTTAGGATTTCTTTTATTTAAGTAATTTATAATATATATTCCACAAAAATAGTAGGCCTATTTCTTATACATTGTCAGTTGTCAGTATGGCTACGAAATGATGTAATATATTATTGTCTGTACTTTTGGTGGAAAATACATTTAGAGACCGGACCTCTTCAAATTTTAATTGAATACCCCAGGTCTAGATACTGCCCAGATTTAGTATCATTCAAGGTGATTAAACACCTTTTCCATGTCGAATGAAAAATTTGCCCAAGAAGATTTGGAAAGTGAAGTAGCATGCAATATGTGAAAAAGCCCTACGCATGTATAACTCTATCTTAATATCAGATCTGAATTAAGCAGAGACAGGGGGCGCTAACTAGAAAAGTAAATTGGATCTTTTCCCTCTTTTAGAATCAATGAAACCAGTGCAGTATTTACATCTTCCCTTAAGGACCCTATACAAACAGATGTATTAATAATATCTACAGATTATGAGTGTAAAAAATATTGTATTGTATGATGCAACACTCACTATACAATACCATATGTATCATACGATACTGTGGTGATCTGAGCATAGCTGAGCGATGTCTCTGGATGGGTAGACAGAGAGATTAAGAATGGTAAGGATTAACACCTGTGGGTTATTATCTCTAAAAGCTGTTTGTGTTTGCAATGAGAGCCGGGAGGAATAAAGGGCAGAGAGAGAGAGCGAGAGAGAGAGGCACACACGCACGCACGCACGCAGAGTCTGGGGTGGTGTGTGTTGCTGAAAAGCAAACAGTGTGTGATACTGCAAAGTATTGTGAAAATAAAGAGACTTACGTGGAATGTTATCCAGCTCCTGCTTCCTCCTAATTCCCTGGTTTCGGCACCACTGTGATAAAGTTCTGTAACTCTCTGAAAGAGGAAGCAGGAGTCTCTTTATTTTAACAATACTTTGCAGTATCAACCATAGACTCCATTGTGAAGAAGGTTAAGCAGAGGTTGTACTTCCTTTGCCAGCTGAGGAAGTTCAACCTGCCACAGGAGCTGCTGACACAGTTCTACTCTGCCTTCATTAAGTCTGTCCTGTGTACATCTATAACTATCTGGTTTGGTTCAGCCACCAAATCAGACAGAAGGAAACTACAATGGACATTCAGGACTGCTGAGAGGATTATTGGTGCCCCCCCTGCCCACCCTCCAAGACCTGTATATCTCCAAAGTGAGGAAACATGCAGGTAGAATCACTCTGGACCCCACACACCCTGTCCACTCCCTCTTTGAACTGTTGCCCTCTGGCCAGCGCTACAGAAGACTGAGCCCGGACACCCAGGCCATTTTCCTCATGAACAAGTAAACTGCCTCAGGACTTCCTCATAGTGCAATAATGTAAATACATATCTCATGTACATGTGTAAATTCACATATTTAATTCAATAACTGTACATACCCCTACCTTGCACATACATTACCACTTGCACATGTACAGATGCCATTCTTTTATATGTCCTATTATTTGTATGTCTATTTATACCCTTACCTGGTTTTATATTCTGTGTGTCTCTGTAATGTTCTGTATGCACTTGTTTCTCCTATCACCAAAATTAGTTTTTCTTGTGTATGTGAGAGCACTTGGCAATAAAGCTCATTCTGATTCTTAAGCAAAGAATTGTGGGTTGTGATTGCCCACGATTGATACACCTCATGCATTCCTCCGAATTCCTGTGAAAGGTCACATTCGAAGTGTCCTACTCTCTTTTCTGAAATGCCTTGATAACGTATCTGGCCAACAATTGCAACCACCAGAACCTTCGAAACGAGACTCAGCTTGTGTCATGTCCTGGTGCTATAGTACATCAAATATGTTGTTTTATTTATGCCGACATCACCACGCAAATCAGTGGATTTGTGAGGCAGAAACGGCAGCAGTAAGTTTAGCAGCCGCCTCTCCCACCTGACATGGAGCGTGACATGCACAGCAAGATGCTCATAAATGATGGTTCATAACTATCCAAAAACAGCTTATTCAAAAAACCGACAACACTAGAAACCTGCGATTGCATGAGACTTATAATTATCTGCTTTTACTTCAAAATGACTCCGCATACCACAGGCGGGCTTCTCACAATTAAAATATATGTTACAATTTCCACCAGGTGGTGCATGGACCACTTTAGTATAGCTCATGCTCCTAATTTATAGTTACATGTCACCTGCTGTATCTTTTGTGGGTGCATCAGACAATATCATGCACATTTTAATTTATTACTTTGTAAGAAAGGTATTAGAAAATATTAAATATATAGGCTGCAATTCGCTCTGATGAGAAATGCTGGACTGCAAAGGTGATTGAAATTGAGACTGATTCTGAAGTGTGTTTTCCAAAGTGTGGGCTGCTATAGGCATATGTATTGCAGGGAGGTCACGAGTTCTTTGAAAAATTGTATTAGGCTATTTTAAAAGATAACATTTCAATGTGTCTGGCAAATGTATTGTTGTTTTAAAATCATGTTTTATATGGATATGCATTGTTAATTTTACAGCAAAGAGCATTTGTGAATGCTTGCCTCATTTCATAAATAACAGTTGGTGTAATTTAAAAATTATTATGGAGAGTTGATAATTAAACGAACTCTTCCCTGATTTCTTAGTGCTGTTGGAGAACATTTGAGAACCTCTGGATTTTGATTTGTCTACATCCTTCACAATTAGCCTGTTTGTGGGATGAGTAGCATATCATTCATTCCCTCATTGAATGTGTAAAACACACAGCTTTGAATGCTATTATTTAGATTTTCAAATATTTTTGCTTGTAATTAAATATTTTAAAGTGATTCACATTTCATACCTTGTTGATTTGTTTTACGGAGTGTGGATCGTGTTTAAGGCTGGCAATGGCAGAAAGGCATGATGTGTGTATTGGTACCGAATTCCATTTGTCGCTCCAGGAAAACGCTGGCCCGTAACTGCTAGAATGAGCTTCCCTACTTCAAATTCAAACTTTAATAACTAGTGAGAAGTCAAAGGCTGACTCTAGATAAGTGGTTGCAGACCAGTTCATCTTACATCGCTGCAAGTGATGGTAACGGCCGAGCACATTGTTCATGCGATCATGGATGCTTCATTTATTAAATCATTTCAAATTTGACAACAAATATTAAATGTTGCAATTCTTGGATTAAAAAATGTTTGCATTGAAAACAAGTTAATCCAAGTTTGTTGCGTTCCATTTTGTATTATATCCATTCACATTTAAATCAATAAGCATCCAATCAAACTCTAAATGAGCAAGCACTGAGTTGACTTCTTCCGACACATTCCTTAAACTTGTGAAGTAGACTCTCTCCACTGGATTTTATCTTAACTTCAAGTCATCGCTGCATGAAATTATTGGTGCGGATCGCTGGCATATTGAATCCAGATGTTTCGGTTTCATTTTGCTCCAAAAAGCACCGCTTATACTTATTATTTAAGTTGTATATATACATGTATATATACTTGCTCTAGTCTTGAATCGCTAAAACATTTTGAAATATGCACTGATGTCTGTGTATATTAAAATAATAAGTGTTTGTATGGTGTGTACGTTGTACAGTAGGTAGAAGGCCTACCTGCAGTTTGGGGGAAAAAATTAATTGTATTGAATGTATGCGCAAGAATAAGAACTAATGTTAACATATACAACTTTTGATTTAAAAAAAATGTATTGGGTTATTTTGGAATTAACATTAACAAAGGTCAATAAATCCTGTAAAAGGATTGTTCCTTGTTGGTTCATATTAACTGTTGATAACAACAAATGGAACCTTTATTGTAAAGTGTTACCAATAATGTATTATTATAACGGATGCAATGAAGTCGTATTAATTGTATATTTTAACACACATTGCTGTAAGCATAAAGTGTTTAGTTTTTATAGTGGTTGTCCCCTGCCACCAATGGATTACTTAAACCTCAAATAGCATATGTGGTGTAAAGAAATGCAGTGTGCCCCTTATTTTTCTAAAAAGAAACTGAAAAGGTCTCCAAATCACATATCTTTGCACCAGAACATCGTAGAGACTTCAGGGTTGACTTATTTCACTCAGGATGGCAAGAAGTCTTGTTAAGTATCACCTTGATATCTGCCTTGCAACCAGATGGGGTTACCCTAGCAACCAAGTAACAAATCACATTTCTTTGCAACAGAAAATCGTAGAGACTTCCGGGTTGACTTATTTCACTCAGGATTGCAAGTAGCCATGTTAAGTATCACCTTAATTACTGCTTAGCAACTAGATGGGGTTACACTAGCAACCAAGTAACAAATCGCATATCTCTGCTCCAGAACATCGTAGAGATTTCCAGTTGACTTATTTCACTCAGGATGGCCAGGAGCCTTTTGAGTATCACCTTGGTAACTGCTTAGCAACCAAGTAAAAAAATCACAAATCTCTGCACCAGAACAACATAAAGGCTTCTGGTTTCGTTCATTGGACTCAGGGTATTGAGTCCTTGAGTATCACTTTGGAAACTCCCTAGCAACCAAATTAGCTATATATCTATCTGAGATCATTTATAAACTTTGAACTTTTAAAAATACAAATTTGTAAGTACTTCAAACTTAAAACCTTCAAACTTCAAGCTTTCCCAATTTCTTCAATCTTTAAGGCTAAGTTTCTCAAGCCAACATCAAAGTTTGTGTTGATACATTTTTTATCTAGTTTTATAATGCTTCTTTATTTTATAATGCAAATAAGTCCAAAAGTTGAACACCTATTGAAGAAATTACTCTAATCTTGACCTGTCTGATTGGTAAACTTTTTCACAGCAAAGTTTTTGTTTGTCAATTAGGTCTGCCAGTTGGAAAGGTGAAAAATAAGCACTTTTTACTGCTATATCCTATAAACACAGTCAGTGTTCATGCTTCAGTTGATTTGGACAGAGCCTGATTTGTGAAAACTGTTACTGCATTTGGTAGCATTTGATTTTGTCTTTTGTCTGACCCTCATTGTCTTGTGTGATAATAGGCAATGTGTTATTTGCATTATATAATAGTCGAAATGTTAAAACAACCGATTGGTGAGCAGTGGATGATGATGTCACCTGAATTCACAAATTGTAAAGGAATAACATTATTAACATGTCTATCAAAGCACACAGCAAATTTACAGCTAAACAACTCTGCATTTTGAACCGCAAACTATCTTCACTGCATTCATTTTTAGGTTTTAAATATTTTTCAGCCTATACACACAAAGTTCCGAAACATAAATCACGTAGTAAAATGCATACATAAAGGAAAAAGATGTTTTTTTTGGTAACATAATCAGCGTGTCTGTTAAGCCAGTGATAAGCATCGCATTCTTTTTGTAAGAAACTCTCAATTTCTTGAGTAGGCTATTATTCCATATATTAAGGCAAAAATATTTTTTCATGTCTTTCATTTAATAAAAACTGCTACATGTCCATGTCACATATCGCCCCCAAAATCAAAATTAATCCATTATACTTTGCATAAAAGTAATTTTTCATTTAAATGAAGCCTAGTTTTAGGGCTACTTGGGCCAATGGACTAAAACAATAGAATTATTTTAATGGGTTTCTTTGGGCGAGAAAATGCTTTACGTAAAAATATTATCTTTCTCCTTGGATTACAATGTAATTGTTTTGACAGTAAATAGTGCATTAAAGAATGATGACAATTATTTTCTTCCTGGTTGTTGTTTTGAGCAGCATTTGCCACTTTTTAGAATGTCTTTTAAACTTCATAAGCCGAAGCATAATAAAACAGAATGCTATGCAATGCGCATGCTAAGAATATAAGATTTTATCAACATGTATGGAGTACTCCCACAATAAAATGATTTTAGGCTTGTCCACGTTTAACGTGTTTTGCTGCTGTCTTTGATTTGTGCCCAGGTCAAGCATAAGCCGAGCATCTGCTTCAGCATGAGAACAGCACTGTTTCAGTGTAAAATGAGTAGCCTATATACAATATGTCTGAGCAGAACTTGAGAGACTTTCTTACATTTAAAATAACAGTCAGTGTGAAGTCAACCATATAGATCAACCGATTTCAATATGGGCAGCGCTTTTAAATAACCTTTTAATCCTTATAGCATCTAATAATGTATTTAAATAAAATTGATTATAAATGGATATTTATGGTTTACAGCAGGGGTCTTCAACCATTTTCAGGCCAAGGACCACTTGGTAGGTAGAAAGACAGAGCTGGGACCCTCATTAAATATTGTATAAAATTGAGTGTTGCATTTTATGCCTATAAAAACATGGATGGCTCTATGTTACCATATTATTGTAAGTATATTTCATGATGTTTACATTGCAAAGCCGTTGAAATAATCATTAAATGCTGCCCTGCTGAAAAAAACATCTAAAAGTAGTATAAGCTGGTTGGATGAATTTAGTTGGTCACCCAGCCTAGTCACAGCTGGTCAGGCTGGTTTTAAAGGTGTTTTGAACCCTTCTTTTTTTTTTAGATGGTCAGGCTGGTCTTAGCTTACCTTAGCTGGTCAGGGTGGTCTTAGATGGTCAGGCTGGTCTTAGCTAGTCAGGGTGTTCTTGGCTGGTCAGGATGGTCTTAGCTGGTCTCCCAGCTAGGGTTGCATCGGTATATCGGTTTCACGGTATACCACGGTTTGAAAATTGACAGTTATCATACCATGTACATTTGCTTATCTACGGTGTTGAGAAAAAAATGCAACTGGACGGAGAATCTCAAATGCGCGCGCGCTTCTCCTTTCCTCCTTGTCTGCCTGTCAGACTCGTCAACTTGCGACACACACTCTAGCAGTGGAGAAAATGTCAGAGAGAAGCGAGTTGAGGGGGTCTGACGTGTGTGTGTGTGTGTGTGTTAAAGCAGTGTTTCTCAACTGGTCTATTCGGACTTGCATTGGGACGTCACGCGTCTCCGCAAGCGTTTAACACGAAACACCCCCAGTTTGAGATTTATACTTGCGCAAATTGGAAATATTCCGCCTAATGTTATACTTATTTTGTGCAATCTGGCAACCATGCACATCTCACTTTCCCCTTTGAACAAACTCGGCGATCTGTAGTGCAATATTCTGCTCAAGGAAAAGTGTTATACGGCCACTCTGTGTCCAATCATGAGGCTGCTTGTGAGGTTTGGTGCTACTTTGCATGTAAACCTTCTCAGTGATTAAATGAAATATAAAAGTAGATCTCGGCATCATTGACACAGAGTAATCATTGAAATGCGAGCAAAAGCAAGCCAGAGACGAATATGTATTTGTATTTTTTAGAAATAATCTAAAGGTAGAATCGATTAGACCTCATTTTATATCAACAGTTGCAGTTGTAGTTAACTTTTCAATATGTGTTTCATCTAGTATTTATTTTTCATAAATGCATCCATCCATCCATCTTCAACCACTTATCCGAAGTCGGGTCGCAGGGGCAGCTGCTCCAGCAGGGGGCCCAAAACTTCCCTATCCCGAGCCACATTAACCAGCTCTGACTGGGGGACCCTGAGGCGTTCCCAGGCCAGTGTGGAGATGTAATCTCTCCACCTTATCCTGGGTCTTCCACGAGGCCTCCTCCCAGCTGGACGTGCCCAAACCACCTCAACTGACTCCTTTCGAAGCAAAGGAGCAGCGGCTCTACTCCGAGCTCCTCACGGATGACTGAGCTCCTCATCCTATCTCTAAGGGAGAAGCCCGCCACCCTTCTGAGGAATCCCATTTCGGCCGCTTGTACTCTCAACCTAGTTCTTTCGGTCATGACCATAGGTGAGGGTAGGAACAAAAATTGACCGGTGGATCGAGAGCTTTGCCTTCCGGCTCAGCTTTCTTTTTGTGACAACGGTGCGATAGAGCGAGTGCAATACCGCCCCCGCTGCCCCGATTCTCCGGCCAACCTCCCGCTCCATTGTCCCCTCACTCGTGAACAAGACCCCGAGGTACTTGAACTCCTTCACTTGGGGCAATACCTCCTTCTCTACCTGGAGTACGCACTCCATCGGTTTCTTGCTGAGAACCATGGCCTCAGATTTAGATGTGCTAATCCTCATCCCAGCCGCTTCACTCGACTGCCAAGCGATCCAGTGAGAGCTGAAGGTCACAGACCGATGATGACACGAACCGAATGTATAAATACATTATTATTATTATTTCTTTTATTTAAGACTAGCACACTGACCTAACCATGGTAATGAGGAGCCATTCCTTCTGTGTAATATGTGTATAAATATGTAATATTAGGTAACAAACAGGATAATAATGGGCTCATATAAGTAAAACATGCTCTTCAATTTTTAAAAGGGGGAGAGAAAACTTCCTGTAGATTTTGTTGTTGACGTCAACAACAAAAATAATGTCACTTGATGCATGTCCTTGTACTGGAAAACCATGAACAAAACTTTGCAACATAAAAGGAAATGCGACCCAGGATACATTAAATACAGGTTATTTTTAATCTATGGCAGGTCGACAATTGATGTCCAATGTAAAATCTGGTCCTGAAGCAAAACCAGTTGAGAAGTTAAAGGTACAGACAGGAGCAGTCTGGCTCTGTCACGCACCTACAGTATATGTTAATTGTTAATAATCATAGGATATTAAGAACCGTGAATGAGGGCTTGATAATCTCAGCGGCAACTATTTTATTACACCAGGCAAGTACTCTTTTGTTCTGAAAGCAGGCTCTGCTCAACCTCACAGCACGACCAACACAAATGGACACGTTTACTCACACGACCCTCGACCGCAGCACTGCTAAACCTGATGTGTGTCACTCATTGAGTGGCTCATGATGAGTGGTTGTCATGTGAAGGGTTTGTCCTGGCTGCGCACTTCTGACTAGCACTGATTTGTCACACTTTAAGATTTGGCATGCAGCTGCGAAGGACTTCAACATTTCGATAATTCATACACCTAGCTCACGTGCGAGTGAGTGATTATTATAAATGCCACCAATGGTGGGTCAAACAATAATTTGCAGACCCCTGCGGTTCCACCACGGACCTCTTGGGGATCACGGACCCCCTGTTGAAAACCCTTGGCTATGTATCGTCAAAAGTTTTAACTTTTCAAATTGCCTGTATGATTAGTCAAACATTTATGGAAGACTTTAAGCCTTCTTAAAGTCTTTTAATGAGTAATTTATTGAACGTTGTGGTAGATTTGTATATTTTAATATAGTTTCATCTTTCCAGGGAACATGATTACATTCTGAAGTATTCATTTTTTGGTAATATTGAGAGAATCTCTTGTTTATTCCCAATGAATCAGTCAGTTGCTGTCAATTTTCTCATCTAATTGCTGGAATATTAGACAATTGTTCATTTTCCCTAAGCTTACTTGCAGTTTTTTACAGTTTACTAGGTCTAATTACTCTTAAAAATAAGTAAAAATAACAAGAAATTAGTAAAAAAATAATTATATTTAAACTTGTTTAAAAGGTTGTACTGCAACTTAATTTTCTCGCATGAAGTTTTCCTGTACACCAAACAAACGTTATTTTTATTAAGTTTTATTAACCTCATCATAGTGATCTTTCAAATTCTGAAAAATAATGTACAAGTCTGTAAATATATTCTGCTTTCTTACATTTACAGTATGAACCCTATTTTTTTCTCTGACATTTTCTAAAAACCCCTGTGTGGCATATAATCAGCATTGTTCCAATTGTTAACATTTATTTTAACCATTAACATTTAAATGTTTTACACTTTCTAGTCACTCCATAGACTGTATACATGATAATACTGCCAGTCAACTTGTCCAGCAGATGACTGTTATAGTTTTTGAAGACTTTCTTGTTGAGCAAATCACCAACAAACTCATCCCTGCTGCAGCTTGTAGAGAAATCCATAATTTTTATTTTTGTCTGGCTCACTCGATCTAACTTGCTTGTCTTTTGTACTGTGATTCCATGGTTGTTTTGCAAACATGTCAAGTAGTTTTTCTCTTCCGTGATAGATCGGTGGACCAGCTGAAAGGTGCGTTGCGCCACTTTATAGGAGTAAAATTGACTGTCGATCTGCACCACCTTAAAAGGTGGGAGGCACATATACAAACTGTTGTAAATTCCTACACCGTTCACCTGATTTGGATGTAAATACCCTCAAATTAAAGCTGAAAGTCTGCAGTTAAAGCACATCTTGTTCGTTTCATTTCAAATCCATTGTGGTGGTGTATAGAGCCAAAAAGATTAGAATTGTGTCGATGTCCCAACATTTATGGACCTGACTGTAAATGGGCATTCTTCAGCGAATCGTCTCTGATTATTTTGTCACCCCTAGTGTGAAAAGGCCTTTAGCTTGAAAAGGGGAACTACAGTACAGACATCGTTCTCTGATTCGTTAACTATCTATTATTTCATCACTACATCACTAATTACAAGTTAGTTATTGCTTGATGAAGCACTCTGAAAAATCATTATTGTTTCGAGAGAATGTATGTTGAATGTAAAGTGTATTTGTCTTACTGCACTTTTTTTCACTTGTTTTGAGAATAAACAAATGGAAAATGGTCAAGACAATATACAGTTAAAACAAAGACACATTATCTGCAAAAGTCTTGTTTTAAGAATCTTTAAATATGTTTTTACTGAAAAACACAAATTATTTTTTATTGGAAGATCAGCTTTGGAAGTATCTATTTCAAGAATGATATGCCCATCTTTAATTACAATATTTTATTTTAAATTTTAGGCGCATGAGCAATGACCAGCTATGTTATTATTTTGTGTGCAGGATATAGACGGATCCTGAAAATGAACTTTTACATAACTGAAGTATTCGGAAAGCCATAATGGCATAATTGCAATTGCCTTGACCTAAAAATGTTGTTGATAAACCATCCTGTATTGCTCCTGCATCATATTCTGTAGATGGTATTTATGATAATGACCCACACCAATGGCACAACAATATACAATAGGACAGCACATTTAGTGCTTGGACCCCTGATGAACACTGGCTCTCAGTATGTCGAGCCTGACATAATTGAAAAATACAGTACCTTTAAAATTACTTGCTTAAAGTTCCTGTATGTGGAAAAACAAATAAAGTAATTTTATAAATTGATTCAGTTTTTATCAGTTACCTTATAGCCATGAGAGGAAATCAAAGTTTATTGCTGTAATTTTCTTGTGGTTTAGTTTGAACATTGCTGTCATAATGTTTTAAATTGATGGTGTGTCGTGTTTGTTGATGAACCCACGACTAAGGTTAACACAAACAGTGATTGTGAAATAGCAACAGATATACTCACATATTCAGTTGAATGAGATATTTCATCCCCCTTTTCTCTCAGAAGTTTACACAAGTTACAGAAGTTTCAGATTTTATAAACCACATATTTATAGTGTCAAGAAAAAGTATGCGAACCTTTTGGAATTAGCTGGTATCTGCATTCATTGGTCATAAACAGTGAGCTAATTTTCATCAGTCACAAGTATAGACAAACAATGTGCTTAACCCTCTGGGGTCAACGGACGCGTCATCACAGCGGAAACAACTTAAAATACTCTTGTCATTTTTGGGTATACAGAAAGGGTATATATATATATATATATATAACTATAAAGGGTCTACTTTTGTGTACATTCACAATAACAACAAAATCTTTTTTGTAAAATAAAGAAAATAAAAAGTGTGAGCTATCAGACGTCTTGGTGTTCACAAGCATATTTCTGAAACACGTAATAAAAATGAACTGAAACTCTGTGAATACTTATCACACAAACATGAAACGTATGTCTGAAGAAAGCTTAAAAGTGGGACTGTATCCAGACTTGCCAGCCAGGATTCAGAGTATTGACATTTGAAATATGTCCTAATAAGCAAGTTTTAGTTACATGTAAATGTTGTTTTGGCTAAAGCAGGTATTTAAATTGTATGCTATATGATATAAATATGATATGTAATATAATATAAAAATAATATGAATGTTTAGATTATATTTTAATTAGCATTTATGCTGCCTCATTATCATCAACAAAGCTTGTGCTTGCAAATATGTGTTCAAGTTAAATTAGTAAAATGCACTTTAAATATGCCCATATTAGAAAATCAGCATTTTAGAATGATTTCTGAAGGATCATGTGACACTGAAGACTGCAGTAATGATGCTGAAAATTCAGCTATGATCACAAATTGCATTTTACAATATATTCAAATAATTGGATCAAATAAATGCAGTCTTGGTGTGCAGGAGAGACTTCTTTTAAACGGTTGTGTAGGTATAAAATTAAGTCTTTATGCAAAGAAAATGTATAGTCAGATTACTACTTTTAACTTAAAACTTGATTTTGATCATTAAGTCTCCTCACATTCTCTTTCTGTCACATTCCTCATTGATAGGCCCAGGGGAGGCATCTTTTGTCTCTTCAGGTGTAAATTACCTCAATATTCATGATCGTTCACGCCTCCTAGCATATTACCTTTCAACACTAAAGTTGTCTTACAAAAGTTCAATTACTATATTGTTTTGTATGAATGAGTGATCAGGATGGTTTTCACATCATTTTGTAGCAAAAACCCTAGTTTACAAGATCCAGTTCTCAAAAGTCTTGTGGACAAATATTTATGTGTTATGGTTTTTTTCAAAAACCATGCATAAATGTTATTTTCTCAAAAATACAAACCTGTACACACATGTTGCTCACATATTATTGTAGCCCAGTTTGGGCTGAATACAGTGTTATCAGACTTTAGCCATTAATATGTTTTTAAGCAACTGAAAAAAGCACAAATATCAAGGCATGTCAAAATTTCTCCAGGGCTCAAAACACCCTCAGACCCCAGAAGGATAAGCTGACAACACACAATTATATTTGTTCTTGTCTCTGTTGCAATGCAATCCTGTCTCTGAGGTCTACAGACAATTCCTTGGACTTCATGGCTTGGTTTGTGCTCTAACATGCACTGTTAACTGTGGGACCTTATATAGACAGGTGTGCGCCTTTCCAAATCATGTCCAATCAAATGAATTTGCCATAGGTGGACTCTGTGGCAAAGGCTGTGAATACTTATGTACATGTGATTTATTTATTTGTATAAATTTGTAAAGATTTCAAACAAACTTCTTTCACGTTGTCATTATGGGGTATTGTTTGTAGAATTTTGAGGAAAAGAATTAATTTAATTCATTTTGGAATAAGGCTGTAACATAACAAAATGTGGAAAGAGTGAAGCACTGCGAATACTTTCCGGATGCACTGTAAATAGAACTACCAAATTTGCTAATTGTCAATTAAACAATTTAAAGAGAAAGATTCTGTCTAAATATTGACTAAGTGACAATGATCTAGAGATAGAGTGAGGAAGACATCACATGTCCTGTTACCGTGAGAGCAGAGGATATGCAGTCAGTGTGATACAAACCAAATAGAAGATAAGCACTTCCTTTTTATTAGCCCAAAGTACCACACTTTCAGCAAATTTCTTCAGTTATTCCATAAACTGTCTGATACAATGGAACTTGCATACGGATGTACTTGAAGATGACAACACAACCATACTAGCTGCTAAATATGTGTCTGCCATTCACAATATAAGAAATAGTTAAGCCATTTTGTGTATTTATTTTCCTCTATATTATATATCAATGTGCTCTCATGAATATCAAATTTATATTTCAGATTGATATATTTGACCATGCTCTTACGTTTCTTTTGTACATACAGTAACTACGTCATAACATAGGATGCTTCAACAGAAGTTTATTTTGTCAGAACAGAGACAAGTTTAGGAAACTTTGTAAGCAAAAAAACGATCAAACTGAAAACTATAAAACTGTTCCTGTGTGCGTGCATTCACACACAGGCGAAAAAAAAAAAAACTAATTTCACATACGGTTGACATTAACATGAAATTATGATTTACTACTGATAATTAACTTCACACGCTCCTGTTTATAACCTGACTGGAACAAATTGGACACCTCTCAACCCCTGAAAAAATAATGGATCTGCACAAATTCTTAAGTGACTTTTTTTAATATTCAAAATGGTGAATTAAGAGGAAAGGTAAGCAGTTTCCATACTTGAGTTTGTAACAGTGTGCTACCCATATGATCAGCTAATGTTAGCTCTGATGTTATCCTCTCTCCACCTTGTCGACAATGCAATTCTCATTTTAAGTTATTAGTTATAAACAAATTATTATCAAACCACCTTTGGTTATCTTAAATAATTGATTTATTGTATACCATGACAATAATTTTTATACATGCCTTGGCTTTTCTTTGTCAGTTTTTTATATCAGCTTTTGAAATGGTCTCTCCGTAGCCCAATCACTTTGCAAAACAAACTCTATGCTGAGTCAGTAATACTGTTATACTGTAGAAGGAGTTCAGACTGTAGAACACTCCAGTGCTGGCCATGGTGGAATGAAAAAGAAAACTTTCATAGACCATCGCTGTTTTTTTTTTTTTTTTTCCTGCCGGTAGTTAAACTCAACCATCAGCCTGATTAATCAGTAAATCCGATATATAGTCAACCACTAGTTGCTAAGGTTGCTTTGCGGTTGCTAGGGTGTTCTTGATGGCACTAGGGCATTGCTAGGTTGTTGCTAGGTGGTTGTTAGTTGTAGTTGTGGTGGTTGTTAGTTGTAGTTGTGAATTAAAAGTATTTGCATTTAATTAAACATTTGTATAAATCTTTGATAAATCACATTGATTTTGCTGTAAACGACACAGAATGGACCGACCATCGCTCTTCGGAACCAGCTACACTGGGCTGGCCCAATCATTGTGGAATTCCTCCATTACCCCCATATCTAGCATGGCCTTTAATTCTTCCCGAACCGTATTTTATTTTTTTTTGCACTCTGGTAACTGGTAGGGATGAATACGTACCACTACCCCTGGGCTTCTTTTGATATGGTGCTATGTTTTGATATGGTTTTGATATTTTGAGATTTGTACGATCGGGGAGAGGCGAGAACACGTCGGAGAATTCTCTCTGCAACCTCTATAACGTGTGACTGTGAGAGGTGGTCTCTGCAAGTGACTGGGGTGACTTGATCGATGGCTTTTAAGTTCACCTCTGGTCCGAGCTCCACCCTCTGTGGAACCACCATTGTCAAAGTCACGTGGACCGCCTCTCTCCATGGTTTTAGGAGATTGAGGTGGCAAATCTGTCTTGCTCCGCCTCTATCCATTTGTTTAACCTCATAATTGATTTCCTAATTTTAGAGCTCGATGTGGGGAGCAATACAAGGAATTTTTCTCCCGGTGTAAATACCTGTAGCGTTATTCACCCCAGTGTGTTGAGTTTTGCTCTCAGGTCAAGAATGCATTGAATTTAGTTTTTGCTGAGGTCCCTCCTCACAATTTTCCTGTAAGACATAGAGTATGCTGTGCAGATGACGCCCTTACAATAATTCAAATGGGGAGAACCTTGTGGAGGCTTGCGGGACATCTCTTACGGCAAACAATAGGGGCTCGAGCCACTTTGTCCCAATTTCAAGCATTTTCGTGCACAAACTTACGAATCATAATCTTTAGTACCTGATTAAATCATTTGACCAAGCCATTCATTTGGGGATGATAAATGCTGGTCCGAATCAACTTAATCCCCAATAATTCGTACAGTTCGTGTAATGTACGTGACGTATACATTGTGCCTTGATCAGTGAGGATTTCTTTTGGAATCTCCACTCTGGAGGTTATTCTGAAGAGTGCCTCCATAACACTATGTGCTGAAATGTTGCGCAGAGGCACTGCTTCCGAATATCGTGCTGCGTATTCCACCAGAACCAACACAAAGCGATACCAGTGTGCCGTCCACACTAATGGCCTGACAAGGTCCATACCAATTCTTTCGAAGGGGACCACAATCAGTGGAAAAGGGGCGCAATAGCGCTTTCGGGGTGGCCGGCGGATTCACCAGCTGACATTCACGGCATGCCGAACACCACCTGCGGACATCCCGTGAATGCCCAGCCAATAGAAAACGACCATTAAATGGCTTAGTGTTTTTTTCTTGCCTTAACTTTCTTGCCTGCAATCAAATTATAATGAGCCATCTGGAATAACATTTCCCGATGGTTCTTCTGTATTAACAATTGGGTTGTATCTTCCTTTTGTCTCAGCATCCTGTGACACTCAATACAACCAATCCTTGATAATTAAAAAATACGGATAATTGCAATGTCTGGCTGGAGGCACTGACCATCAATTACTTTCACTTGGTCATAGGCATGCCTAAGTGTCTCGTATCGCATCTGATCCAGAGGGAAATTCCCTGCAGTGAATCCTCTAAGGGCTGGGAAAGCTGAGACGTCTCAACTCACGATCTCGGTCTCCATTCACAAACCGGCGCTCGACCACACCCCTACCCACTCAAGTCAAGTCATATTTATTTGTATAGGGCCTTTCACAACACACATCTTTTCAAAGCAGCTTTACAGAAGATCAGGCATTAACAGAAGATAAAACTGTAATGTCTATAATGTCTATGAGTCATTATTGTTCCAATTGTTAACATTTATTTTAACAATTAACATTTAAATTTTTTACACTTGGTTCTTTCTAGTCACCCCATAGACTGTATACATGCCAGTCAACTTGTCCAGCAGATGGCTGTTATAGTTTTTGAAGACTCTTGAATGTTTTCTTCCTTGTTGAGCAAATCACCAACAAACTCTTCCCTGCTGCAGCTTGTAGAGAAATCCATAAAAAAATGTTTTGTCTGGCTCACTCTAACTTGCTTGCTTGTCTTTTGTACTGTGATTCCATGGTTGTTTTGCAGGAGTACAATTGAATGTCGATCTGCACCACCTTACAGTATTGTAAAGGTGTGAATATGCTAATGGCAATAATTCACCTCGCTTATGTAAATGGCCCATTCTTCAGCGAATCGTCTCTGATTATCTTGTCACCCCTAGTGTGAAATGGCAAACTACAGTACAGACATCGTCCTCTGATTCATTAACTATCTATTATTTCATCACTACATCACTCATTACAAGTTAGTTATTGCTTGATGAAGCACTCTGCTTTCTGAAAAATCATTATTGTTTCGAGAGAATGTATGTTGAATGTAAAGTGTATTTGACAATAAACAAATGGAAAACAGTCAAGACAATATACAGTTAAAACAAAGACACATTATCTGCAAAAGTCTTGTTTTAAAAATCTTTAAATATGTTTTTTCTGAAAAACACACAAAAAAATATTTTTTATTGGAAGATCAGCTTTGGAAGTATCTATTTCAAGAATGATATGCCCATCTTTAATTACAATATTTTATTTTAAATTTTAGGCGCATGAGCAATGATCAGCTATATTATTATTTTGTGTGCAGGATATAGATGGATCCTGAAAAATGAACTTTTACTTAACTGAAGTACTCGGAAAGCCATAATGGCATAATCGCAATTGCCTTGACCTAAAAATGTTGTTGATAAACCATCCTGTATTGCACCTGCATCATATTCTGTAGATGGTATTTATGATAATGACCTGCACCAATGGCACAACAATATACAATAGGACAGCACATTTAGTGCTTGGACCCCTGATAAACACTGGCTCTCAGTGTGTCGAGGCTGACATTATTGAATAATACAGTACCATTAAAATCACTTGCTTAAAGTTCCTATATGTGTAAAAACAAATAAAATTACTTTATTTGTTTTTACACAAACAGGAACTTTAAGCAAGTGATTTTAAACATGTATTCAGTTTTTATCAGTTACCTTAAGGCCATGAGAGGAAATCATAAAGTTTATTGCTGTAATTTTCTTGTGGTTTAGTTTGAACATTGCTGTCAGTGTTTTAAGTTTATGGTGTGTCATGTTTGTAGATGAACCTACGACTAAGGTTAACACAAACAGTGATTGTGAAATAGCAACAGATGTACTCACATATTCAGTTGAGTGAGATTTCATCCCCCTTTTCTCTCAGAAGTTTACACACCCATTTCAGATTTTATACAAATATGAGATAGAAGATCATACAACCGTGTATGGAAACCTCAGAGAAAAAAATTGTCATTGGCTAGAACATTTTTGTTTACTTGCCAGACTTTTGATGACATGTAAGTAAGTGTAATGCATCTGAAAAGGCAAAAACAAAATTCTTAAAATTGTCAACTTTGAGTACCTTGGCTTTAACTGGTATCGCACATTTTATGGATTCCCACATTTAGATTTTCACCACTTTTCTCTGATTCTTGCGCATGTGCAAGGTTAAGACATCCGTCATTCCCTCATTATTTAAAACATTATCCGGCATTTTGACTGAGAAATAAAACAAGCAAGAAACTCTGCTTAAACCATATTTATGTAGTATGTCTTCACACTCTCTTTGTCTCTGTGTGCACATGAAAGAGAGAGAGGGAGAGCGCTCGCAGCCATGTGTTGGAGTGAGAAAAATGTGCTTTTGAAAACTAGACTGCAGCTAACAAACCTGCATCAGTGTGGAGTGGCCTGAAAGAATTTACTAAATTCAAGACACCATCCCCAAACACTGTAGGGAACCAACAACTGGCTGAACCCTTGAATGTGTTTACTGTAGATTTGAAAGGTCCACTCTCACACATACATGTATGTGTGTGTGTGTGTGTGTGTATGTATGTATGTATGTATGTATGTATGTATGTATGTATGTATATATATATATATATATATATATATATATATATATATATATATATATATATATATATATATATATATTAGTCTTATTGTGTATTTCTATATATACTTGTATTTTCTATAATTTGTTATCTTTTTATTATTATCTTTGTCTTGTTGCTGTATTGTTTGTGCACTGGAAGCTTCTGTCACCAAGACAAATTCCTTATATGTGTAAGAGTACTTGGCAATAAAGCTAATTCTGATTCAGATTGTCATTCTTTTTATGCAAAAGTACTTGGTATATGAGGGAAGATGCACCAAAATCATTTTTCACATTCATACGTTCTAATGTTTCCTCTCAAATGTGAGTGAAATGCTTGCACCATAGAGTCCTGCATTATTGGGTCTGTTCATGTCAGTCGTGTGTAAAAAAAAATAAATACAAAATGTGATACCAGTTTGTTTATTTAAGATATATTACTGGAGATTTGATAACTCTAGTCATAAAAGGTTGAGTAGAATGAACTGGTTTATGTCTGCCTGTTGTAGATTTTGAGAACTCTGCAGAATGTTTTAGTGTTTATTTGACATGACACAAAATGTCATCAGTTGAAGGGCATGTGTCTAACATAAGTGTGTTTCTGCAATTTCTTCATCACGTGGGTAATTTTAACTGCTGCCCTGCATTTGACTCTCTTGCAATACATTAGCACATTATGCTTGGGGGAGGGGGAGGGGAGGGGAGGGGAGGGTGGGGGGGTGGTAAAAACTCTAACATCGGTTGTAGAAAAGCAATATGGCTCAAAATACAGGTAATAAACCATAATCACATGAACTACAGGTTTATTGAATGTGTGTTTCAGAAAGCCCCCCTCAGCAGAACGGGGCCACCCAGGCGAGTCCTGACATCTACAGCCCTGCATCTCCCGTGCTGCAGGATGAACCCATCTCCACATACTTTGAGGAGAAGGTTCCCATTCCCGATGATGTCACAAAGGTACTGTGATCAGAACACTGAACAATTGGAATATTGGATAGCCATCAAAGCAGAGTTGCCCATAATGTTTATTTCTGTTATAATTTACTCAACTTTATGTTATTCACAATTTCCTCCTCCTGTGCAACAGAAGATGTTAAGCAGAATGTTGTGCTTAGTCACATTCCACTTTAAATGTACACTGAACAAAAATAAAATTATGTATTGGATTTACTTAAAATATATGTAGCATCTTTGCATGACACTTTGTAAGTAAATTCATTTAATGGTCATTTTATGTCAGCAGAACTAGAAAACCTTTGTTATATACTAGGCTTGCCTTTTTCACACATCTATAATTTTAATATTTTCCCAATGATTATTGATATATACTGTACATAAACTGGTGGCCAAAAGTTTGGAATAATGTACATATTTTGCTGTTTTGGAAGGTAATTGGTACATTAATTTACCAAAGTGGAATTCAGCTGATCACAAAGTATAGTCAGGACATTACTGATGTAAAAAAACAACACCATCACTATCTGAAAAAAGTAATTTTTGATCAAATTTAGACAGGCCCCATTTCCAGAAGTCATCACTCCAACACCTTATCCTTGATTAATAATGCTAAATTGTTAATTTTGTACTAGAAAATCACTTGCCACTATTTGGCTAATTAAATTAAGCTTAACGTTGTCTTTGTGTTAGTTTTTAAGTAGAATGGCATGTCTTACGGTCAATATTCGGTCAAAAATGGCAAAAAAGAAATGTCTTTCTCTAGAAACTCGTCAGTCAATCATTGTTTTGAGGATTGAATGCTATACAATGCTTGAAATAGCCATAAAACTGATTTTATACAAAGGTGTACACTATAGTCATAAAAGACAAAGGACAACTGGCTCTAACAATGACAGAGTTGTGGAAGGCCCAGATGTACAACTAAACAAGAGGATAAGTACATCAGAGTCTCTAGTTTGAGAAAGCAATGCCTCACATGTCCTCAGCTGACAGCTTCATTGAATTCTACCTGCTTAACACCAGTTTCATGTACAATAGTAAAGAGAAGACTCCGGGGTTCAGGCCTTATGGGATGAATTGCAAAAAAAAAAAGCCACTTTTGAAATGGGGGCGAAAAAAAAGCAAAAAAAACAAAGTTGGATTGGGCAAAGAAACACAAACATTGGACAACAGATAATTGGAAAAGAATATTATGGATATTAACTCCATTGAGCTATTGTGGTATCAGCTAGACTGCAAGGTGTGTGAGAAGTGCCCGACAAGACAGCCACATCTATGACAGGTACTACAGGAAGCGTGGGGTGAAATGTCACCTGAGTATCTGGACAAACTGACAGCTAGAATGCCAAGGATCTGCAAAGCTGTCATTACTGCATGTGGATGATTTTTAATGAGGTAATTCTAGAAGTTCTGAAATTATTTTTTTTCAAATTGTAATAGTAAAGTTTCATGTTATTAATGTCCTGACTATATATATATTGTGATCGGTTGAATGCCACGTTGGTGAATAAAAGTACCAATTTCTTTCCATAAGAGCAAAATCTGTACATTATTCCAAACTTTTGGCCACCAGTGCATATATTTATTTTTTATTAAGTTCACCACATGCCCTGTGTTACTACCAGCTATTAGTACTGTTAGATGTATAAACCTGAAGACATTTTCAATTCTGCTGATATCTGTTTTTAGTCTTTAGAAAGCTGAATAAAATGGTAATTATTGTAATTTGGGGAAATAAATTTACTTGTATACATTTTTTACACTTCTCTGAAATTTTCCACAGACCCCCTTGCAGCCCCCTGGGTATCCCAGTCCCCAGTTTGAAAACCCATTACTTATTATTTCTTGCCTATTTCTCTCCATTACTCACAATTATCCTGTCCAATCTCCTGGCTGTCTTTTCTTTTCTTATTCACAAGTCCTTCATCTTTGAACTTTTTTACAATATACCGAACAGTGGGAGATGGAAGGTTAAGTTTGTTGCTGATCTGGTAAATAGACTGGCCTTTGAGCAAACAAATGATGCCGGACCTTTTCTTTGAACTTTTTTCACTGTTCTTAGCCTTTTTTACAATTACTTTTTACCAACTGGTGTGGCAGTGATTTTAAGTGGATGTGAAGTCTGTTCCTCAAGTGTCCTAGCAGAGTAACCACAGGTATAGTTCATCACATTAACTATGGACATGTCCACTAACATTTGACAAACAAAGTATCCAAATACAAGAAAACTAGAGGTCATTTTGACAGATTGCAAACTTTTTAATCCTTTCATGCAATGCATGAAAGATTGCAATCTGATCAAATTTCTTATTTCTTAAGAATTTATTTCCAAACTTTATTAGAGGTAATTTTTGTTTTTGGTGTGGAGCAAATCATTGGACAGTATCTTTTTGACAAATTGCTAGAAATCATTTTCCCACAATAAATATAGAAAAGGTTTGTTCATTTCACTTATATTTAGCTTTATTTGAATTTGTTTGAGCATGTATTCCACAACGCCAGGATGTTAGAACAGCTGGTTCCCCAAAATGAATCAAGACTTCCCATCACTAGCATGCAGCACATGCAGACTATACATTTAATTAAATTGCAGCCTTTTGCGGTTTAATAATCATAGGCTTTCTGTCCACAAATTTAATACCTCTTCTAATGATAATTAAGATTTAGTTATATTTAAGATGAAGACTTTAAACCTTAAATTCTGAAAACTGAATTTAAAGAAATTAAGACTTTTTTTTTTAAAGCACAACTGGACCCACCTACCTTAGATTCTCATTATTCAACAAATGCCTTCATAAGAATGCATTTTTGTTGAAAAAGTTGAAATTTTAGGCTCATTTGAGATGCCAAATGCCTAGTCTTGAAAGTAGACGAGAGTTGGCGGCTGCTGTCACGGGAGGAGTAACTTTTCCTGGTAGACTAGCCATCTACACAAGCAAAGGCAGATATTGCGTGAGTTTTGTTCATGTTGATTGCTGCAAAATATCAAACAAAGGGGCATTTTTGGTCAAGAAAGATTGCATTGGAACATATTTTAATGCATAACTATAGCCTTAAATGTTGGAGAAAACAGCGTGAGCGCATAAACACAGCGCACAAGTGAATTACAACAGTGTGAGCACCATGACACAGCTCGCACGTAAAACGTAAACCTGCAGAACTTGCAAATCTCAAACTTGAGCACAAAAAAAATTTATTGTGCACACAATTTAACAAGTCGCGGAAATAACAAAACCGCGAGTCATGACAGGTTCCACACACACACACACGCGCGCGCAGATCTGAACACACGCGCAGCTGAAATCTTTGCACAAGTCGGTTTTAACTCTCAGGGGCGGGGCCCGATCTTTTCTGTTAACAA
>NC_068307.1:40537634-40545134 GCF_025860055.1 Xyrauchen texanus
ATCTTTCGGCAGCTTATTCAGAGGTTTTGTTTGACCACAGCCAGGAACAGCACATCTGTGTGGCATCGTAATTTTCCTGTGCACAAGTAGTCTCTGTCAGTGCTCGCTGTCCATCGACTGAACACTTGTGAGGCGCACGGCGATACTGAAATGAGCGTAGTCTTGCGCTTAAAGCGTAGTTATCTTGTGCTGGAGGCGGTCATATGCAAACGCTGTTACGTCACTTCTAACCGACACGTCACTTCTAACCATGAATCCAGAACGAGCTGTATTTTGAGCTTGATTAAATAAATGATTCGTTTAGAATGGGGAGGACGTCTTAAAATATTAAACTTGCAGGACGTTTTAATGATACAAAGACCTCTTATATACCAAAAGATCAAGGCAAATTTGGTTTCTCATGTCATGACCCCTTTAAAAGTGATTGGTATGAGAAGGGTATTGTGTTTTTGAATGATATATTCAAAGAATGGTAATGGTAATTGGAACATATTGCCTTTTTGCTCAAGTATAATCTTAACCGCACTTATAGAGAATATGTGTAAAGCAATACCTTTACCATTATTACAGTTAATCCCAAACACATTGAAGTGTGTGAGAATAAGACTTTCACCAACCTTACTAAATCTAGTAATTAATGAATGTAATTTATATGACAGTAAATGTAATAACAAATGTATTAATTATTTTTTGAAGTCTAGAATGTTTTTGGATTATAATAGAGGATTGTGTGTACAAGTTCCAAATATGAATGAATTGTCCATAGATAAACCACATTTCAAATTCATCAAATGGCCCATTTCCCCTAAAGTCAAAGAGACTCACTTTAAAATAATTTATAAAATATATCCAGTTGCTGACTTTCTTAGAAAGAGGATTAAATTTGAAGTTGATCCCTGTATATTTTTTGAGGCAGCTGAAGAGACTCTGGAACACTTGTTCTTTTTATGTCCTATGGGCAAAATCTTCTGGTCTGATTTACATAATTGGCTTTCATTTAAGATTGATGAGATCCAGACATTTGACTTATCACACATTCTCTTTTATATGGATAATGTAGATTCATCCCTATCTGATTTGGTTAATATGATTGTTCTAATGGGTTAATATCATATTCATTGTAGTAAGTGGAGATATGAAAATCCTTCTTTTTCATGGTTTATGAACGATATTAAATTGTATTTTTCCTCACTGAAAAAAGTCTAGTAAAATTGCAAGAAAGATGTGTAGTGATATATCCAGACAATTGTTTTGTTAAATATCCACTTGTATGCTACGTCTAAAGGATGCTTAATTTTTTTTTTTATTATTATTATTATTATTCTCTTGTCTTTTGCTCTCTAGACTTTTTTTTTTTTTTTTTTGCTTTTTGTTGTTCAGTATTGTGTACGGGATGCTTTTATTTAATTTACACTGACAGTAATTGTATTGTTCCTATTGATGTATACTTCTTATTTCTCCCCTACGTGAGTTTTGTATTTTTTTTTTTTTTTTTCTTGTCAAAAAAAGGAAAAAAAGTTACCGCTTTCTGTCTGTCCTCGTCCAACAACAGCCGATCACGAGAGATTCGAAGAGATGCAGCCAATCAATACAGGATTTGGTCAGCAGCCAATAGCATTTGTTAACAGAAAAGATCGGGCCCCGCCCCTGAGTGTCAAAACCGACTTGTGTGCGTAAAGATTTCAGCTGCGTGTGTTCAGATCTGCGCGCGTGTGTTCGGATCTGCGCACGTGTAGAAAATAATTTGCGCGTGTGTACAGATCTGCGCGCGCGTGTGCAGAAAATAACTCTCGCGTGTTCAGAGCTTTTTTATTATTTCTGCTCGCTAATTGTTAATTTGTGTGCACAATCATATTTTTTTTTTGTGCTCGAGTTTGTGATTTGCAAGTTCGGCAGGTTTATATTTTACGAACTGTCATGGTGCTCACTGTTGAAATTCACTTGCACGCTTTGTTTATGCGCTTGCGCTGTTTTGTTTAACACCATACATAACATTTTACAAAAACAAGTTTGCTGTGTTTTAAATGATAAAACAATATATACAGTATACTGTTCAAAATGAACAATGTATTTGGATACTTTATTCAAATGTTACCAGATACCAGTGGTTATTCTGCTAGGACACCTGGGAGAACTTGACAACCACTAAAAATCACTGCCACACCAGTTGGTTAGAAGTCATTGTAAAAATGGCTAAGAACAGTGAAATAACTTCGAAGAAAAGATCCAGCATTATTAGTTGGAAAGTTTGGAAATAAATTCTTAAGGTAATTTATTTTTTATCAAATTGCGATCTTTTTAATCCTTTCATCCCCTCATAATGTAGCACAGAAAAGAGGATCAAATTCTGAAGTAAAAATGCTAAATGTTTTGAAAATAACATGGTGTGCTATGGCGTGACACTCATAGCCTAGCACGTATGTTCAGCACAAGGTCTCAATAACCTCTGAGATCTTACACACACCTCATCTGTTCTTTTTCCAAATTTTTTCTGAGCAGCCACTTGATGGCGCCATGATGAATATTTTCTTGTTTTCTGTTTCTGGTCTCAATAAGGAGCAATGTACAGAAATCATGTAAGTGTTAGTTGGAGTAAAACATTTATTTCAGGCTCAACTTTGTAGTTGTTGTGTGTCATATCTCAAAGAGTAGTGAATGATATCGACATACCTAAACTCGTCCCCACTTACATGAGGTACTTTAAAAACTGCACTATGGAGCCACATGCTTTTGACAGTGTTTAGATATGTAATCCTCTAAACATCACATTATCTACTAAGAACATATGCCAATGTGAGTGAAAATACTGGAGACCAGAAATTGAAAACATGCATCCAGAATTAATCGTGGAACACTTCAGTGTTCAAGAAAATGGTAGATAGATTGATATTAAAAACTGTCTGTTCTAATGGAGCTCAGCATGTACATTACAACCAACAACAAAGCCTTGTGACCTCATTTTTATCCACAGTTTTCCTGAGCAACCACTGGGTGGCACCATGATTATTCTAATCGCCTTGTTTTGTATTTTTGGTCTTGAGGCGCCAAGCAGGGTTGGGAGGGTTACATTTGAAATATATTCTACTACAGATTACATAATACATGCTGTAAAATGTAATTTGTTACGTATTCCGTTAGATTACTCAAGGTCAGTAACATATTCTAAATTGTTTGGATTACTTCAGCACTGGTAGATTTTTTTTCAATTTGTTTTGACTATAAAAACTCCACCAATACAGTAAGACACATGTTAAAAATATATTATCTGAAAAACCGAAATATCTTATGCAGTGTTGTTTCTCAAACAAGATAAATCAAAATGTTCTTGTTTTAAGGATTTTTTTATATTTTTACAGGAAAACGATAAAAAAATTATCAAGAATATGATTTTTGCCCTAATATCAAAGGTCTTACTAGAAAAAAAGAAGTTATGATCCAAAGTGAATTTTCTTGATAAAATAATAAGATTGTGCCTGGTAATACGCAATCCGGTTACATGTATATCCCCAACCCTGATGGCATGTAAAAAATGCCAAAATGAGCCATCAAGAGATGAACAAACATTTAAGTGCTACTTGGTGTAAAAATGAATTTCAGGCTCAACTTGTGCCATTGTTGGCTGTCATAACAATTCAGAATAATTAATGATATCAACATAACTTATCTCTGACCATCGCTTCATGTCATCTACCCACTCAGGTGAGGCACTGTCTATAAAAAATCTCGACCCTGTGAAGTATCGGCATGTATTTTTATTTTTTTTTACAAATGTACATTACATTACCCTCTAAGATTTTACGCTGATGCGACTGAAAGCACTGTAGACTGGAAATTGAAAACAGTCGAATTGTGGAACACTTCCACATTCAGAAAAAATGTGGATGTAAAAAGAGAACTTTCTGTCATTATTCACTCACTCTTATGTCATTTCAAACCCACATGACTGTTTTTCCTCCATGGAGCACAAAATTTGAATTTGAAGAATCTTCACCATGGGTTTTTGCAATATCATAAAAGTGAATGGTTACACCTGGCTATCAACACCACAAAACCACAGTAAAAAGTTGTCAAACCTACTCTTCACAATGTCCAAGTCTTATTAAGGCATACAATCACTGAGTGTGATGAACAGATGGATAATTAAGTTTTTCACTCTCAAATCAGATCATTGATCAACTCTTGTTTGCAGCAACCAAATCAAATACTACGCTGCAGGTTGGACTTCAATAACATTAAACGTCATTGGTTCTTGTTTGTCTCATGACCACACGTCATGACATCATACCTGCATCGTAGTCACCATATTTGATTTGGTTGCTGTAAACAGGTGTTGATCAATAATTTGATTTGAGAGTGAAAAACTTAATTATCCATCTGTTCATCACACTCACACAAAGTGATTATAGGGGTATTCACTTTCACTATCTGGTAAAATGCTGTGTGAATATTATTCAAATGTGGTATGACATTAGGATGAGTAATTACACAAATGTTTTTATTTTATTTTTTATATATAAACAATAGTCATTTATTGATTTGTTGTTGTTCAGATAATCTTGTGTTATTGATTATCATTAATTTGATATTGGTAAACCATGCTGTTAAAGTAATTTTATGGGTTAAGTTTGAAGTTCTCTTGGCAGATATATCATTGTATAAGTTATGACTTGATATGCTAGTAATTGATTTTATCCCACTAGTATTAAGTTTAAGTTGTATACTATTTTTAAATGCTGTTGCATTCTTCTAGATGTTTAGCTTTCGTAAGCTCTGGGCCTTCAGTGGACCAGGTTTTCTGATGAGCATTGCCTATCTGGACCCTGGAAACATAGAATCTGATCTTCAGTCTGGGGCTAAAGCTGGATTCAAAGTGAGTCTCAATATCTTTACTTTAAGCTTATTGCATCTGAACAACACCATTTTATTGGCTTTTGTTTTACTGGTTATTGATCAGATGTGATGTGCATGCAGTACTGTGCAAAGTTTTAGGCACTTGTGAAAAATGTTGCATAGTGAGGATGTCTTCAAAAATAATGAAATAAATAGTTTTTATTTATCACTTAATGTCATACAAAGTCTAAGATACATTGTTATCCTTAATTAATAAACCAGATTTATCAATTTCTCATGAAATCATCAGTCTCGCAGGTTTTTTTGTTGCATCCAGCTAAATGCATCCTTCCAGAATGAATACACCAAATTACATTGAAAAAAAACAAGCGTTCTGCTGTTTCTATCTCTGACTTGTATATTTTACACAGATTTGAGGCCCTAACATTAAATCTTATTCTTAAAAAATTATTTAGTTGGAAAAATATGATTCAAAATTTTAAACTGCACCTCTTTACGTTAAGGGTCAATGGGAACTGAAAAGAAATTGGTTCTAATTTCACTCACTACATTCTTATCCAATTGATGAAAAATGTAAGATCTCTTTACAGGATCTGGAATTTTTTTGTTGTAAACCATCTCTCAAAAATCTGTTAGAGCATTTTTTTTTTATCTGCAAAATTTACATTTTCTATCATGAAATCATGCAATTTAGGTTTTACCACTGAATATTTTAATAGTTCCTTAACTAATTTAATCATTGAAAATGGGATACTTTTAATAATTTTATCATACACTTGGTGAGTTACTTATATTTTATTTAACTCAAATTATTGAGACTCATTATATTCCCAAAGTTAAATGCTGCCCTAAGCCCTTAACATACATTGGTTATGTCCCAGATAGCACGCGTATATCACCTAGATGTCTGTTTTAGATCTTTTCATCTGGAAAGCATTAAAATTGAATTAACATCTGAAAAAGATCAGATTTACAAATATTCTATATCAGGGGTATGTGTTGATGACAGACCGGGCGCTAGTCAGCAAGTCCATGAGAAAAGGTGTATTTAAAACAATATAGCCTGCTTTAAATTCACTAGTTCTTTTAAACGCATTAACAAAATTATTAAAAGCAAGAGTCATGTTATTGAAAAGGTAAATAAATGTATTTTAAACTCATATTTAAAAAAAAAAAAAATGTTATGAAATACTTATATACTAGGGGTGTAACAGTAAAATTTCTCATGGTTCGGTTTGTATCACGGTTTTAGGGTCACTGTTTCCATACGGTTAGGTATTTGTTATGTTCAGAGAAAAAAAATATTACTGCCAAAGTAAAAATATTATTTTTGTTTGTCAAGAAGAGATTTGCCCTTACTACAAATCACAAAATTTATAACATTGTATTTGTAGTTAAATCATAATAACCATAACATTTAAATTGTTACTTTCATGGTTACAATACTATATTAAAATTAAGGTTACTATATGGAAACTACAGTATTACTGTTGTAAATCAATGGTTAATTGAACCAAAACTATGATTTCTGCCAAGAAAACCATGGTGACAGCAGTCATTGTTACTTCAGTCATGGCTACTACAGTATTACTACATAAAACCATGGTTCATTCTATCACAACCATGAATTCTGCTAAGAAAACCATGGTGACATCAGTCCTTGTTATTACAGTCATGGTTACTACAGTATTACTATAGTAAAATCATGGTTAATTTTCATTATGGTCCTTGACAAAAAAAAACAAGAAACTCTAATTACATACTCAACATTTTAACTTAATACCTTCATTATTATGCTACATGCATCAACATAAATTGCATTTCAAATTCAACTTAGATATTCAGTGTTCAGAATCTGTACATCACTATAGAAGAAATAAACTTGGTATTAAAATGAATCCGAGAATAGATGTCATAACACGACTCGTGCATTTTAATCATATGTGGAAATCCCACTTCTTCATCAACTGAGTAAGGGCAACATAACTTTGGCTATGAACATACCAATTACTTTAGTTCTTGTTTCATGTCTGTCCGAACTAGCACCGAGTGCCTGCTTAAAGACGGAAGAGTGTGTGTGTTTCTGTGCAGTGTCAGTCTCCCTGCAGCTCTGTGCGCGCCGCACATTCTCTATCCTCAGGTGACGTTGGCATAAATAGCTAATTGAATATCTATGTTTTACCAGTATACGGCACTCATGTCGAGCAATGTCTGCAAACAGTACCTGTTTTGTAATGATTAAAAAAGGGATAGATTTGTACTCAACAGGTGGACCATGGGCCACATCCAGCCTTTGAACCATCTTTGTTGTGGCCCACGTGATGTTATCATCGTTAAAATCATTCAGCTAACGTACATGCATTTTGAAGTGTCAGTTGTTTAGAGCATAAGTGTGGCAGCAGTGCAGTGAATAAAATCAAGCAGATACTGGTCAGGAGCTTCAGATTATGTTCACATCAACCATCAGAATGGGGGCAAAATTTGATCTAATTGATTTTGACTGTGGCATGGTTGTTAGTTTCAGAAGGGCTGGTTTGAGTGTTTCTGTAAATGCTGAACTCCTGGGATTTTCATGAACAACAGTCTCTAGATTTTACTCAGAATGGTGCCAAAACCAAAAAAAAAACATCCAGTGAGTGGCAGTTCTGC
>NC_068307.1:40547634-40657779 GCF_025860055.1 Xyrauchen texanus
AATTGCCAGGGGTTCAATAGCAAATATAAGTGGGAAAAAGAGAACACCCCTGCCTTGTGCCCTGATATAGTAGAAAAGGATCTGAAATAATATTGTTTGAGCGTAGTGATGCTTTGGGAGTGGATAAAGGAGCTTTATCCAAGAAATGAATTTTAGAGCAAATCCAAACCTCTCCAAAACATATATTCCCACTCGATTCGGTCAAATGCTTTCTCAGCATCTAGTGAGACCACAACTTCAGCATTATTGGAATGAGGTTAATACAAAACATAAAAAAATGCCTAATATTAAAAAAAGAGTGTCTGTCTTGAACAAAACCAGTTTGATCAGGTGAAATTACTCAACAAGCTGAATAGATAATATTATAGCTAGTGTCTTGTAGTCACAATTTAAAAGAGATATGGGACGATAAGAACTGTAGTCAGGGGTGTTATCTTTCTTGAGAATTAATGAGATAGTAGTTTGATAGAAGGTTGAGGGTAATTTTAGAATTTTGGAGGCTCTCTATAAAAAATGAAAGTAATACTGGGCATAATAATTTAGAAAATGCATTATAAAAATTGAACGGGAAACCACCAGGACCTGAGGCCTGGAAGCAGTCGCATCAACTGTTTCTTCAATTTGTATATCCTCATCTAAAAAAATCACATAGTCTTCTTTACAGTGGGAAATCTAATTTATCTAAAAAAGCATTCATTAAACATTAATCTTGGGGGGATTCTGAGGTGTACAAATTTGCATAGTATTGTTTAAATTGAGAGTTTATTTCTTTATAGCCAGTGGTAGAAATTCCTGAAGATAAACCAAGTTGGGGTATCAAACGTGACATTTGTGACTTGCAAATATGATAAGCTAACAATTTACCCATGTTATCACCAAACTCATAGACCCTATGTTGAGCACGTAAAAATAAATTCTGTGCCTCATTGGTCAATAACAGATCATATTTTGTCTGCAAAATCTAACGCTCTTTATAGAGGCTGGGAGAGGGATTCAGTGAGTACTGAACATCAAGAGCTGTTATAGAACTAGATCATTTATCTAGTTGTCTCTTTCGCTCAATTTTTATAAGATGAAAATGAAATTATTAAGCCCCTCTGGTAACATTTTAAAGTCTCACAGATGGTAGAATAAGCTATACCTTGAGTACTATTAAGTTCAAGAAAAGAAGATATGTTTGAGGAGATAAATTTCACAAATTCTTTATCACTTAAGAGAGCAGGGTTAAAGGACCATTGATGCTGCTTTGGAGGTGCTTTTGGAAAGTTAAGTTCAAGAACAGCTGGTGCGTGATCCGATACTACTATGCTTTCATACGGGCAATCCTGAAGATAAGAAAGATGTTTTTTTATCTAGAAAAAAATTATAAATTCGTGAGTAGGACCGATATATATGAGAGAATTTTTTATATTTCCTTTCGAGTGGTTTAAAAAGGAAACGCATGAATGAGAATGAAAGTCAGGAATACACGATAAAAAAGAAGTAATAAAGGCAACATCATAATTAGGAGCATAGATATTAGCAAGAATTAGGGGGGTTGAAAACAAAGTTCCTGTTACAATAAAGTATCTGCCCTTATGATCTGCAATAACTTGTGATACCACAAACTGAGTAGTTTTATATACTAAATTGCCACAACCACTAGACTTGGACTGAAAATGTGAATGATAAACTTGCCCCACCCAGTCTTTTTTCAATCTAAAATGGTCAGAAGAACAGAGGTGAGTTTCATGAAGAAACACAAAATTGGCTTTCAGTTTTTTAAGATGGATCAGAACCTTATTACGCTTAACTGGATTATTCAAACCTTTACAGTTCCAGCTAACCCATCTCACCAACCCATCTTCATTAGCCCTACCACAAATCATTTAAAGAAAAAGTAAAAAGAAAAGTGAAACCCAAGTAGTTGTACAAGGAACCGTAAATACAAAAAAAGCAATGACCCAATCTTGTGCTCTTGAGATAAACAAAGAAATAAGAACATATTAACACACTTCAAGAACCCTTGTGCGAAAACCCGCCCTTGCTGCCACCCCCCACCCTGCGCTCTTGACCTAAGCTAACACTCCCCCAACTAAAGTGTACGCTACCCTGAGGTAAAACCCCAATGTGCGTGAGCGATATTGTGTTTCTTACATCGGACGCATCTCTGCAAACAAATACAGCGGATGTAATCTGATACAAATAAACAAACATTAAAAAATGTAATAAAAAATCTAAACATATTAACCACTCAGTTAAGAAAAGTGCTTTCAATAGTCTCTGAACCAGAGAGAACGAAACATTAAATTCCAGTACTGTATGCCAATTCAAGCAGGTTGTAGGTGTTGTTTCAAAAAAGCCATTGCCGTGGCCAGAGTATCAAATATGTGTTCAGCGCCGTTCTTTGTGATTCTGAAGCCGGCGAGACCCTTTAGACCAGGGGTGCCCAATACGTCGATCGTGATCTACCAGTCGATCGCAAAGGCAATGCTGGTAGATCGCACAAAATGTAAATTTACTTTAGTTACATTTTAATAAAAATAAATATAATGTCTTCTTTTAGTTTCTGTCTGACTTGCACTTGACGAGTAAATATTGACCAGGCGCGGTTTTGTTTATTCAGTTGCCATGACAACTAGGTTTGCGCATACGCGCTTTCCAAGGACTTCTGAGAACCGAGCGCGAAATTGCGATGCTGCTGCCCGGATTAGGCAAAACTGTCTGATTCCATTCAGTGCAAGTCATCAGAATAAGGTAAATGCCCTGGCTATTGTAATCTATTGTGCTGTAGGTGTTTTGGGTTTAGTTTTAAAACTGAATGATATCAACATTGAACATTATTATATATTTTTTTATTAATTAGAAGATGAATTCCATATAGGGATACATGCAGTAGGCCCAACAAACATTTTCTTATTTTAAATGAAACTGTTTTTTTTTTTAGTTGGTAGATCTTATTGAGTTGGCCATTTAAAAGTAGATCATCACACAAAAAAGTGTGGGCACCCCTGCTTTAGACCATAATTAACATCTGACATGGACCTCAGTAGATGTTTTACCTCATAGTAAGCGGCCCACTTCTTGGCAATCTCAGGTGGAAAGTCTGGAAAGATGAACACAGTTTTGTCTCTGAACTTAAGCTGTCCACCCGGCTTGCTTTTCGCCAGATATTCTCCTTAACATCGTAGCGATGAAAACAAATAATGAAGGCTCGTGGGCGGCTACACACTGCAGGCTTCGGTGCAAGTGTGCGATGAGCAAGGAGTGGAGATTCAGGCAGATAAAATATTTCCGCCAAAGCATCTGCCACGAACTTTGTTGGTTGTTGGCCCTCCAAACCTTCCGGAACTCCCTCCAGGCGAAGATAAGATCTGCTGGAACGACACTCTAAATTGATGCACTTGGCTTGCAATGAAGCAATGTTTTTCTGAAAAGAATCAACCGTAGGCTCGAGCAAGTGAAGACTGGTCGTCCATTCCGAGGTAGCGGTCTCTAGGCTAGTTAAGCGCTCACTCTGGGTTTTAAGATATTCTTTCAAAGATGAAATTGTGTTGTGCATTTCTTCTCGTACTAGGGATATTTCACCTCAAATTTCAGCAGTTGCGTCAAATTTTGTGTGGATTCCACTTTCAAGCCTGCTTATGGCAGCCATTATCGCAAACACCCTCAGGTGAGGAAAGTTCATCACACTTAGCCATTTCCAGGGATGAGCCGCCGGCAACAGCCGAATCGGTCTTCTTTTGTCGCTGGGCTTTTGAAGAAATCGTTGAAACTCAAATCAAAATGACAATAATTGTTAGAAATGACCTACAAATACACGAGGAGTAAAAAGAATGCTGTATCAAGTGTTAAAACAAAATTTAAAAGCTGATTTGCGGAGCTCCCAACTTATGCAGCCTCACATGGCAGATGCTAAACCGGAAGTCTGTTTTGTTGTAATTCAAACCTGTTATCAAATTATACATTTTAGTAATTCGCTCTGGTTTATTTGTAAAAATTCAATCTATCAATGTTTTACTAATTCGAGTGATTCTTGTGGGACTCATTATCATTTGATGCCATTTATATTTAGATGCAATAATTAAAAAACAAATTCTTACTATTATCCAAACAATTTATATTAAAATCTCCCAGTAAAATTGTTTCAGTACTACAATTAAACAATTTAAACAGTTCATCAAAATCATGATAAAATGAAACATTATGAGAAGGAGGGTACCATAATATTAAAATTAATTCTTGCTGATAACACTACATTTAAAATTAAACATTCTAACCCAAAAGTCTCCAATTCAATCACAGAACATTTACAAATATCTCTAATATAAACTAATACCACACCTCTTTTACCAGACAATCTATCTTTCCTATAACATGTATTACCAGGGACATCAATCATATTTGTAGGAATATTAGTGTATAACCAAGTTTCACTCAGTGCTAAGAAGTCCATTCATTCAGTAAATGTTGTACTTTTCTTTTTGATAAAACACTACGCATATTAAGATGACCTCCAAAAATACCTTTTGATTTTAACTTTAAGTCCCAGATCACTTTTGCATGATTCACTGTTTGAAAATATTTCAATTATTTTTGCTTGTGTGCTGCATAACCAAAAATTCCTTTACAGATATGTGTTTTTAGTGTCTTTTTAGCAAATTGTTCCACTTTAGACATATTGTTTATAATGTGCTTGTTCAATGTGAAGAACAGAGTTGGGGGCTAGATTTTGCAAGGCATTTCCCATAGTCTCCTGTTGAGATATGAACAAAAGATCACTGTTCTCCACTTCTACTATTCAACCAATGACTGAATTAAATGAAAATTTGACCCTACACAAAAACCATGAAACCACATTTAAATTCCATGATGGAATCACTGTCCTGTGGCCTGTAAAAGGCCTCACCACTTCAACACTATGTGTGTCCAACAGTGCCCACTGCAGACACCCTTCAGGCCGCATATCATCCCAAATTGAAGTTAGTCGAAGGGCTTGGGATTAGCTTTATATCACCACTTAGCAGAAGCAAAAAGAACAATACATTCAAAACATGTCCTTTCCTTCTGCCTTTTATACGTTGTTTAACCTGGTTTGTAATGTGAAGTTCTTGATCAATTTGCCAACAAGTTAAGTAAATAACATGATATCCATGCCCACAAATGTTCAGTGTTGATATACTAGTCATAGGTGAAGCATGGACAGGGATAATTGATGTTGCATCTTCAGCCAGGCTCAGGCATTGACCAAATGGGAAACAAAGAAACCCCATATGCCTGTCACATACAACACCCGGTCCTCATTTCGTCTTCAATTACGTATTCCCAAAACTTACTCTGCCTTTGGTCTTGCTTCTTTTCAATCTGCTGCCGCTCACGACTGGAATGCTCTGCAAAATATTCTCAAACTAGATACACTAATTTCAGTTTCATCTTTTAAAACTATTATATCATCCTTGTTCACGGGCACATGCAGTTTCTTCTCTATGTAATAATTTTGTGTTGTTTTAAATTGTATTTAATGTAGTTGTTAACCTGTATGTATTTCTAATGTACTGTATTTATTTTAGCCCCATTACCTTTCCCAAAGTAGTTATTCCACTTGTCAGGCCGCCATTGTAAATAAGAACTTGTTCTTAATGACTTGCCTGTAAAAAAAAAAAAAAAAAAAAAAACAAAATATGAAGACATCTTTTTTTTCTGAAGTTGATGCTTGGTTTTTCACTTTGATCTTGATATTGTTGATTGTATCTGTCCTTTATTTTGAAATGTAGTAGTTTAAGTCGATAATCCATAAGTAATTTGAAAAACCACAAACAAGACAGCCATGTGCCGACATATCCTTTGTCTCCAAAACTATAGTTTAGAGCTGAAATTCCTGTGTTTTTCACCTGAAGAAATAAACCTGTTGAGAAATATAAACTAAACCAGCCAAAATTTGCAAACAAAGCTGGCATAGCTGGTAAAGTCGAAGAGCAAATGTAGAGTCCAACAAACAGATTAGCCATGTGCAGTCATATCCTGTTACTCCCATGATTTGAAGCTGGTAATGCTGAATTTTCCCATGAATGAATGTTGATTTCTTTCCTATTTGAATAAGACTGTTGAAGAATGTAGACCAATCCTACCAGAATTCGCAAGAAAAGTTGTTCATTGCAAATGGTTTCAAAGCAGCTTTACAGAAAATGATGCTTTAACAGAAAATGAAGCTTTAATATCTGTAATGTCTTGGTCATCTATGTGCAGTTTGATAAAAATGTGATTGAAATTGTGCCTTAAATTAGTAAATAATATTTGTATTTAAATACAAATATGACCTACTTTATGCTCCCGATGATGCATATCAGGGGTGTAGTGTCAAGTGCTATTTGCTAACTAATTGGCCTGATTTTAAAAGGCTGCAGAGATTGTCAATCATGGGTGGAACATACCATAGTGTGGGCAACTGACACAGTGTCAAAGTGACTGACTTGAAAGGGAACTGGAGAATTGCAAACTTCTGTTTAGATCTTCCACTAGAACACACTAGTGGAGATATATATATACATACACAGTATCTCACAAAAGTGAGTACACCCCTCACATTTTTGTAAATATTTGATTATATTTTTTCATGTGACAACATTGAAGAAATGACACTTTGCTACAATGTAGTGAGTGTCCCCCCCCGCTGGTGGCAAGGAGGGTTACCTCCTTACCACTTCTCTCTCTCCGGACGGGCACTTGACCATGCCCCCGCTGCCACAGTATTATAAAATTGTTATTATACACACAATAAAAAAATTAGATAAAAAAAAGATTCAAATAATCTCAAAAACATAATTACTGTGATCAGTTTTAAATAAGCACTGGGAAATCCTCACAAATAAAAGCAGCGAGACCGCAAGTCCACACAAGTGCATCATATGGGACAAGGCTAGATTCACAGTGTTGACGGGATCTCATTGGCCTGCTCTGTGTTTGAACCCTTCTTGTGTGTTTATTTTCCATTAGCTGCTGTGGGTGCTTTTGGGGGCCACTATCATTGGGCTTCTGCTGCAGCGTCTGGCTGCTCGTCTCGGTGTAGTAACAGGGATGCACCTGGCTGAGGTTTGCAACCGACATTATCCAACAGTGAGTTCATATCTTTTTTGTTTGCAAATGAGAATGTATTCTATTCTGGAGAAATGAATGTTCTTGAATTGATTTTTAAATGTTTAAGGATTAATCTCACAACACCCGTCAAGAACATGTAATATTTCACCCACAAATCAAGATTCAAGAAAAATATTTAATTTAAGCTGAATTAAAAACAACAACAAACAAACTTTGTATTGCTGTATATTTGTATTTTTAAAAGTGTAAAAATGACTATTACAATAATGAAGATTGAATCATTGAGAAGAATGAAAAAAATCCAGACATAATATGCCAAATCAGTATGACATTCTTTTGCATTTTAGTAATGAGAATTTTTTGGATGTTATTGATTGTAAAGAAAATGTCCTACATGGTCCTAAAAGTAACCTTATTTTCTCTGTATGCTGGCACATAGCAAAAGAATCAACTCCCATGTCTTGACAGTGGCCCCTCGGGCCCTCATATTGTCCAGTAGCGATTTGCCCAGGGCCAGCAAAGTCTTCTCTACTGGCATAACATGCCTAATAAATAAATAAATATTTTTTCATCCTTTCATTTTCATGGACCTTTTTGCCCATATATTTCCAATCGCATTCCACTCCTAATTCATCTACAAACGAATACCAAAAGAACTCAAAATGTATCCAATCAGAATTTATTCCTCAATGCATACAAGCAAAGTGTGACAACTGTTTCACAAATTGGATGCCCGAAGTCATGCTCCTTAAGCCTGGTTTATGCTTGACGCCTCTGGAATAGCGTGATGGAGCACGTGGCACAAATGACATCATCGTGGAGTGGGTGGTCGTGACCGTGAGTCTGAGCAACACCCCGTCAGGCTTTCAGAATTTCTGCAGAATCCCTCAACAGTGCAAATTAATGGGCATCTTAAGTCAGATTCATCAGCCAATCAGATTGTTTTATTTGTTCTTGGTGGGTGCAGTCCAGGCCTTCTAGCTCACCTTGACTGACTCAGTCATGCTTTAAGTGATGTACGTAATTTGAAAGAGAAGAGCGAGAGATCTTGCTGACGAGTCGGCTGTCACTGCCCCATCACCATTGAGAAAGATATCCTTATGGATTTAAAAACCTGAAATGTTCTGCATGATCGTGTGATTGACTAATTAAAAATAAAGCAGGACTGATTTTCACTTCAAGCAAATTGGTAAGTGTTTTTTGCATTGTCATAACAACATCAGAAGTTTTCAAAGTGTAAATTAGGCTGCTTGAGCATTCAGTGTCGGATGAAGTTTTGAAAAGTAATCATGTACCCTGTCTAAACAATTTATTGCGAGCAAAGTTTAAATCGCAAATATTATTAGAGAGCTTTCTCTTGGTATTAGACCATGGTTCTGGCTTTCGTGCTTGGACGCGTTTTTTAATTTGTCAGTTGGTATTATTAGTTGACTGCCACGTAATGTATGTTATACGGTGTCTTATTCATTGTGAAACATAATGGCATGAATTGCACTGAAGGCCTAGATTAAAATGCAGGCGCCATGGCTGATATGGTCTATATGCTGCCCAAAGTCAAAAGAGTCTTAACAAGCTGCACATAAATGATGATAAAGAAATAACATTTTTGCCAATGCATAGTTTACAATGTCGACATGAAACAGGAAGTGAGGCTGTGTCTCTGCAATTCTCAGGTATTTCGAAATGAGACTTTGTAAGCTATATTAGGACCATGATCTGAGCACACATGGCAAGTTTGGTGACAGCAGCACTTATATGGGTATTATTATTAGGGCCCAAGTACCAAAGGTTCAAGCCTGAAAGGCTAGAAACCTATTGTTTTTGCTAGGATTTTTATTATTATTAGGGGTTCAAGCCCGAAGGGCTAGAAACGTATTGTTTTTGCTGGGATTTTTATTATTATCATTATCATTATTATTAGGGGATCAAGCCCAAGGTCTAGAAACCCTATTGTAATTGCTAAGATGTTTTAATTTTATGCATTTGGCAGACGCTTTTATCCAAAGTGACTTACAGTGCACTTATTACAGGGACAATCCCCCTGGAGCTAAGTGCGTTGCTCAGGGACACAATGGTGGTGGCCGTGGGGATCAAACCAGCGACCTTCTGATTAACAGTTATGTGCTTTAGCACACTACGCCACCACCACTTAAAGATATTTATTAGGGGTTCAAGCCCGAAGGGGGTTTTGTTTGGTTTTAGCCAATGATTCCAATTAAATAAAGTACTTGAATCTACGACAAGCTGTCTAAGAGTTATGAGCAGTTATGCATTTTTGAACGCTGTAGCGCCCCCTCTATTTACAGATTTGGTCTTTACACACATGCGTAAAACGTTATTCATTTTATTTAGCAAGCATGTAACCACCTAGATGGAAAAGACAATTTACAGCAAATACAGGTAATTTACTATGGAAATATGTGGTTTTAAATGTTTTTAAGTTATAGTGCCACCTATTGTCCAATCTCCATATGTTTGTATTTTTCTTTAGAATTATATGTTGCATATGCTCACCAATGTTTGTGAATTTTTGACTTTTCGTTTAGGATTTGTAGGCTTTTGAGTATATTTTGCCACACCCATTTTCTAAATGACCCTGTTATAGCTATTCAAAGGGTAAAGTTCCACTTTGTTTTCATAACTATTGATGTAGAGAGTCCAGAGAATTGTACTGCATTAGTTTTGAGTTTGAGCTAAAAACATAGGACTAGTTCGCAGAAGTATGTTTTTTACATAATCATGAATATTTAATTAATGATTTGATTGACAGCAGTGCTACTTGAGGCAAAGTTGTTCAGAATCAGGATATTTAAGATATGATATGCATATTGTGTCAATGTGTGAAAGTCAGCGTAATTACAGAGGCGTAAAACTTGTTAGCGCCAACGTTAGCGTTCGATTTCTTTCAAATTTCTCAGACATCTAGGGCCAGGAGTCAAACAAGCCCACTGAGTTTTGTGCTGATTGGCCTCCGTTAACCTTGTCTAATAGGTGCCCAAATTCATTGGCCGATGGCGGCCATGTTTTTTTAGATACACCAATGTCCTCATAAACCGTCATGTCACCTTGGACAAAGACACTGCATGCCGATTTTTCAAACCAAAAAAACATATATCTCCGATTTAATTTCCATTTATAGAAATATTCCGCCATCTTGGATTATGTAAAAACATACTTTTGCGAACTAGTCCTAGGTTTTTAGCTCAAACTCAATAAAACTAATGCAGTACAATTCTCTGGACTCTCTACATCAATAGTTATCAAAAAAAATGTGATCTTTATACTTTGGATAGCTATAACAGGGTCATTTAGAAAATGGGTGTGGCAAAATTTACTCAAGCCTATAAATCCTAAACAAAAAGTCAAAAAACTTCACGAAAATAGGTGAGCACATGCAACATATAATTCTAAAAAAAAGAATACAAACTTTTATGGAGATTGGACAATAGGTGGCGCTATAACTGTTAAAAAGCTTTTAAAACCATATATTTCCACAGTAAATTACCTGTATTTGCTGCAAATTGTCTTTTCCATCTATGATCTAGGTGGTTACATAATAAATAATACTAATAAATGTTTCCGCATGTGTGTGAAGGCCTTAAACCGCTTGAATCCCGTTAATTGCTTCAAGCATGAATTGCTAGAAACCTATTGTTTTTGCTAAGATTTTTAGGGGTTCAAGCATGAAGGGCTGAATCCCTATTGTAATTGTAAGGATTTTTAGGGGTTCAAGCCCATAGGGCTGAAAGCCTATATTAATTGTAAGGATTTTTAGGGGTTCAAGCTCGAAGGGCTGAAACCCTATTGTAATTGTAAGGATTTGTATTATTATTATTATTATTATTATTATTATTATTCTGCCCTAAAACTGATCGCGCAGACCAAACCGCAAGTCTTAGAGAGCTGAAACTTTGAGAGAAGGTAGTCCCCCAGTGTACTAGAGTGTATCAAAGTTTCGGCCTGATCGTCCACAAAGGTGGCACTATAGTGATCATGTTTACATTTTGGCCCATAACTCCTAAACCGTTTGTTGCATACTCAAGTGTCTCACATCGTTGGATTCATTGGATCAATACGAACAATAACTTACGAAACTTGATAAACATTGACAACTAGACATTCTGAGGATGCACGCAAAGTCACAAAAAATGTCGCATATAGGGTTGCACTACAACAAAAAACATTAATAACTCCACAACCGTATGATCAATGAAGTTGAAAATTGGTATGCATTTTGTAGGGGCCAAAAGGCTAACAGATCCTACAATATCAATCGGACAAATAAAAAAACATGTCCGCCAACAGTCAATCAAATTTCAGCAACTAATAACATAAAATCTTAATTATGAAACTTGAGATATTTGTAGACCGTGTTAAAATGAGGCTGTGTACCAAGATTTAGGAAAATCGTCCACAAGGTGGCGCTATAACAAGGACATTTACATTTTCACCAATAACTCCGCAAACAATTTGAATAATATAAAAAGATTTTTATTCACTAATTCCTTGCACAAAGACCTACAAAATGCATATCTTCATTTTCTGAAATTTTATCAAATCTGTCCGCTATTCTAATTTTTTTTTTAAATGTATACACATTTACAACAGCACATTTTAAGTCTGCATACAAAATCACAATAGGGGCCGCTACAACAAAACTGAAAAACAGCTATTGTGAACTACATCTTGGACTCCCTAGGTCAATAATTATCAAGGAAAAGTTGAACTTTAGTTATTTTAGTTATTTAGGGGTTGCAATTATCATGTGGGTTTGACCAAGTGTATCCAAAAGCCTATAATTCCTAAAATACATATTCAAACTTCTAAAACCTTTTTGGAGATTGAGTGCTTTATGGCTTTATAACAGTTAAAAAGTAAAAAAAATAAATAAATGACCGCCGTAAAATTTTAATGTTTCAGTATCATTGAACACAAGACATCAGTCTTATTTAACACCAGTTTGCAAATTCAGCAACAAAGTACATATACAAATACTTTACTTTTTTGCATATTTTGAAAGTTCCTAAAAAGCTTGAACCCCAGTAATTGCTGCTCGCAGCTATATTTCTTCTTATTATTTTTCTGCCCTAAAAGTGTCTGGTAAGTTGTCGAGATTCCAAACTTGGCAGGATGGTTCAAAATCCCCCCCACTACTCAGGCGTGCAGACACACATTCTTCAGAGACTAGGTGGCGCTATTGCGAACAAAAACAAAAATCTAATTTTGGGCCATAAATCTTTAAACTTAAGGGCTAGAAAAAAAAAAATGTTTCCTTTGATTTCTTGCATCATGCCAAAGAGTTTTACCCCCTGCCAGAATTTTGCTCCTCCCCTTCGTTTTCCTGCTATTTTGGATTGTTTGAAAAAAATTCTAAATGAACTCTTCCTAGGCCATTTGCCTGATCTGAACCAAACCAGTGCAGAATGATTCAGCAAGAGTCCCAGTATGAAAGTTATCAAAGGAATGTTGAGATTCTGATCACACAATTTTTGTTGTGGGCATGCCCATTTTACTAAAACAGTTATAACTTTTGAACGTATTGAGTTATCACCAAATTTAGTGAACATATGTATGGACTCATGCTGCGGTCACACAAAAAATATTGCACACCGTTGCCTCTTGGTGGTGCTATAATAATTAAAAAAATATAAATTGCTGTAACTATGGAACCAATGGTCCGATCCACTTTAAATTTTGCATGCACTGTCTTTGTCCAAGGTGCCATCAGGGACTATGAGCACAGTCACATATCTTTAAAAACATGTAAATCAAATTTCAGCAGCTAATAACATCAAATCTGAAATTTTTCGAAACTTTACGAAACTTGATATATTCATATAGTCAAAATGAGGCTATGTACCAAGTTTTGTGAGAACTGGCCTCAAGGTGGTGCTAATTACTTGGCATCCAAACAGATTAAAATCAAAATGATTTTAATCTTGTGGGCACGAATGCCAAATTTCACAAAACTATGTAAATATGGAAAACAGAACATTCTGGGGAATCATAATATAAATGTCATTGATTTATGATGAATGGGGGCCAACAGCTAATTTTAAATTATCAGCCATTTATCTGATTTATGAAAGCTGTAATACTTTTTTTTGTCCACCCCTCTGGTGGTATAGAGCAACGGGATAGAAAATCCTTTTAAGTCTACGGCTGTAATGAGTATATGAATGCATATAAATGTATTTGTAGAAAGGTTTTATACTGACAATGTCTTCTGAATTTTTAGGGGTCTAAGCACGGAAGGTGCAGGAACCCTATTGTATTTGTACAGATTTTCTTATTTTTCTTATTATAATTTTTTTCTGCCTTAATGTGTCTGGGTGTCAGAGACTGTAAATCATAGAGTTCCAAACTTGGCAGAATGGTTCCAAATCCCCCCCACTACTCAGGCGTACAGACACACATCCTTCAAAGACTAGACCGTGTATTTGTTCGCAATAATGACTATTGCGAACAAAACAAACAAAAATCAAATTTTAGGCCATAAAACTTGAACCGAAAAGGCTAGAAACCAAATAATTTTCCTCTGATTCCTTGCATCATGCCGAAGAGTTTTAATCCTTGACAGAATTTTGCTCCGCCCCATCGTTTTCCTGCGATTTTGGATTGTTTGAAAAAAATTCAAAAGGAACTCGTCCTAGGCCGTTTGCCTGATCAGAACCAAACCAGTGCAGAATGATTCGTGGGAGTGTCCATTTTACTCTAAAAGGGTTATGTTTTGAATGGGTTGAGTTATTATTACCAAATTTGGTGAAAGTATGTTTGGGCTCATGGTGATGTATCACAAAATATTTTGCACACCTTTGCCTCTTGGTGGCGCTATAATAATTGTCTCTAACTATGGAACCGTTGGCCCGACTGACTTTGCATGCACTGTTTTTGTTCAAGGTGCCATCAAGGTTTTTGAGCATAGTCGCATATCTTTAAAAACATGGCTGCCATTGGCCAATCAGCTTTCAGCAGCTTGGGTAAAATTAGGCCGATCAGAACTAAATTTGGTACACCTATTTATCTCTTGGCCCAAGAGGTTCGTGCAAAATTTTAAAGAAACTGGCCACCGGGAGGTGCTATGGTGTTTTACATGCATATAACTTGTTGTATATACCCCTTTTTTCACAAAAAAACTGTTTATTCATACCATATATAGATCTCATTCTGAAAATGTTTTGCCTCAAGTACCATTGGTTTGAAATAAAACGTTCATTCTGTACTTGAGATTATTTAAAAAAAACTACATTTTCAAACTAGTCGTAGGCTGTTTGCCCAATCGGAACCAAACCATTGACGAAAGATTCAGCGAGTCCCAATGCAAAAAACTTATCAGAGGAATTTTTAACTTTTCATCGTCAAATGGTACACCAAAACGTAGTTGGTGTGGCCACATTTACGGCCACAGCGGTTATAACTTTTGAACAGATTGAGATATTATCACCAAATTAGATATACTTATGTATGGGGTCATTTTGAGGATACACACAATAAGTGGCACTCCTCTGCTGCTTGTTGGCCCTTTAATAATTAAAAATGACAAAATATTTCTAACTAGGGAACCATTGGTCTGATTGACTTAGCATGCATTTTCTTTGTCGAAGGTGACATCAAGGTATATAGGGACAGTTTCTGCATGAAAACCTTTGTACCATTTAGATTTTTTTAAAACCTACTTTTTTGAAGTTGTCCTAGGCTGTTTGTCCTATTTGCACAAAACTTGGTATGCATCATCTGCAGACCATCCGGAAAAAAATTTATCAAAGAATTTTTATGTCAAATCGTAAAAGCATCTGTTTAAAGGTAATAAGCATACATAAACCATAGATCTTGATTTTGTTGGGAATGAAAAGAAAGGCTAAGAGATAGATTTAAAACCTATTTGGACAGGATTGGTTTTATATGTTTGTTAAAAAGACGCCAGAAAATGTAAAACAAGAGTTGGGCGCTCTGCATCATCATTCAAAACTGTTTGAATCAATATGACCAAAGTAAGTTAACATCCCATGTATAACTGACTTCACATGCTATTTGTTTGTTTTTAATTCTATGTCCCTGCTCAATTTAATCATGGATTTTGTTTACCTGCTCATGACATTTCATCTAATTATTGGTGCAATAAATATTAACTTTATGATATGAAAATCAATTATTTATTTAAGCTCTTAGATTTTTCATCAAGCAGGACTATAACAATGTTTTAAATCACAGTATGTTTCCAGTTGTAAATAGGTTTGCTGTAGAAAATTTCAAAACGCATAAAATGTATACATGCTTCTGTGTGCCTCCAACCCTATCCCCTTGCAAAATAAGAACAAAAAAAGGCTATATATGGGAAAAATTGAGTTTTAGACATAGGACTTTCCATCATACAATAAATACAATGTCTTATCTCCCGCCCTTGTCTTTTTATTTTCAAAGTTTTATGTTTAGCTTGTCAGGACCAACTTGTGTGATGACCAGTTTGTGTGAATTTGCATTAGAAACAACCAAATTTGAAATTGAGGCTGTATCTCTGCAGCGCTTTGAGGGATTCACCAATAAGTTCAGAGGTTACTTGCAGCATTTTGGCACACTGTCCCCTACTGGTCAGGAGTTACCCAGATATTACCGCAGTTTCAGTACAGTGCCACATACTGGACAACATTTTTAGTTATATTTAATATAAATGTTTTTTTATGATTGAAAGTTTTTTTCTGACTCCTCATACACTGTTCATCGGACTCTAACCAAAAACATGTCACAAAGCTTATTTTGCTGCTCATGGTGCTGATAATTGGCTTGACCCCGGTATCGCTGCTTGTAGCTATATTTAGGGGTCAAGCCCTGAAGGGTCAAAAGACCCCTATTGTTTCTGTTAGTTTTCTTCTTCTTCCACTCTTGAGGGCATGTTATAGAGGAAAGTGGGATTTGTCACCACAGCAAATTTGGCATCTCTACCTCAAACCATCTAGCACCACCAACTGCCCAAACTTGCTTTATTTTATTTTACGTTTATTTAAAAAACTTTTGAACCATGAGTCGTAGAAATGAAATTATTTTTTTCCTCTGATTCCAGGGCTCATGACGATTCGAATTACTGAACTATGAACTATAGAACTATGATGTCATTTTCCGTCATGAAATTTTTTTTTTTTTAATTTTCTGAAAAACCTGCTTTTTTTAACTCGGCCTAGGCCCTTTGTCCGATTTGCATGAAATTTGGCTGTAGGTCCGTAACGCTTTGAGGCATTCACCATTAGGCCCAGAGGTCACCTGCAGCGTTTTTTTTTGCACTGCCTTCTACTGGTCACGAGAGTCATAAAATCATCAAATTGGTCTCATTAGGTTCAGTAGTGCATTTCGAGTCCAACGATATAAAAATTCCAATGTCAGCAATTCTGGCCGTTTACCATTTTGAATTTAGTCATAAAATGCTGTATTTTACGAACGATTTGGTGTATCGTTACGAATCTCTGTATGTGTCTTTGGCACCATGCTCTGTAGGGACTCAAAGTTTCGGGACAGCGCCACCTTGTGGTCAAAAATTATAATGCCATTTCATAAAAATGCTAATCTATTGACTCCCTTTTGCCTACTGTAATGAGACTGGTCTTGATAGTTTCCTTGGTTCATGCCGAGAACAATGATACCAATTATGTCATGATCGAGCTAACTTCCTGTCTGACACTTTTAAATGTTTTGAAAAGCTACTTTTTCTAACTCCTCTTAGACCGTTTCTCCGATTTGTACGAAAATTGTTCTGCGTCATCTAGAGGAAATCACGACAAAGAATATTAATATAATTTTGATATACTATACAGTTTTCAAACGAGGCTTCAATTAAATCAACCAAGAATGCGCAGAATTTAACTTGAGGATGTATCTCCGCAACGCTTTGAGGGATTGGGATGAAACTTTGTACGTGTTATCACCATTAAGTCCTGAGGTTACCTGCAGCGTTTTGGCACACTGTCCCCTACTGGCCAGGAGATGGCAAAAACCGATTTATTTATTTTTGGCTTATATCTCTTGAACACTTTTGCCGAAAATTTAGAAAATTGTCTCTTTATATCAAGTGCTGCAATATGAATCAAACAATACCACATTTTCCTAAGCCGTCCACTGGCCATTTTGAATTTAGTCATAAAATGCTGTATTTTACAAACAACTTGGTGTATCATTACAAAACTCAGTATGTATCTTGCTCACACACTTAGGCACATTGCTCTGAAGAGACTCAAAAAGCTTCGGGACACCGCCAACTTGTGGTCAAAAATTATAATGCTATTTCTTAAAATGCTAATAGCTATTGACTCCTTTTGCCTAATGTCATGAGACTGGTCTTGATATATTCCGTGGTTCATGCTGAGAACAATTGTCCCAATATGTCATGATCGAGCAATCTTACTGTCTGCTTTTTTAAATGTTTTGAAAAGCTGCTTTTTCGAAGTCCTCGTTAACTTTTTGTCTGATTTGCACGAAAACTGGTCTGCATCATCTAGAGGCACTCATGACATACGGTATGTTATTATTATTATTCTTTATACATTTCCTATGGCAGCTCGTAGAACCGTTTGCGGGAAAGTTATGACATTTTGTACACAAGTAGAGCACAGTCAGAATTGCCTGTCTTTAACTCAAACCCTCTAGTGCCACCAACAGTTCCACCTTGTGGTCAAAAATATACCACATTTGTCATGGTCGGCCAAACATCCTGTCCGCCATTATTAAATTGAAAACCAACCTTTTTTAACTCCTAGTCGGATGGTCTGATTTTCACCAAATTTGGCTCAGAGCATCTTTAGACTATGCTGACAAAAGTTGTTCAAATATTTTTGAAAGACCAAACTGTTCTCGAATAACTCAAAAAGACATTTGATGACGAGCACTCCAAATCAATTGTTAGCTTATATCTCCGCAACGCTTTAGCTTATTCAGACCAAACTTGGTGTGTGTTATGACATGTACTTGAACAGTTTTGGCACAGCACCACCTACTGGTTACGAGATACAAACATTAAATGGCTATTTTTACTTATAATTTCTTAATGGTTTGTTCTAAAAACACAAACCTGTACCTTTTTGATTCTGTGGGGCATACCGTGTCGAACTATACCAATTTTGCCTGTGTCGGCCATTTTTAATTTAGTTGTAAAATGCTGTATTTTACAAACACCTTGCCCAACAAGTTTCAGGACAGAGCTAGCTTGTGGTAAAAAAATATAACAAAATATATAAAAATGCGAATAACTTTTGATAGTTTTAGACTATTGTTGTGATACTGGTTCAACGATCCACTTTTGTCACGGTCGACCAAAGTTCCTGTTGGCCATTATTCATTTAATTGAAAACAGTCTGATAAATCATTCAACTAAATGAATGGAATCACTCAAGACTGTGTTAACCAATAGCATTGTTAACCCAAGTTGCTCTTAAAGACCATTGGTTCCTGTGGTACCTACGATCAGCTTTTGGGAAACACAGCCAAGAACAGTTAATAAATGAACATCTGACTCACTGCTCTGCATTGCTTTACTCTGTCAAGTCTGACTTCAAAATAACAAATGTTCGGTATTCTATCCCCTTAATTGGCACTCCCCTTTTTTTAGCATTTACCAGATAATTACATTTTCAACTTGAAATGGTAGTTAGTCATGAATGAAAGACCTAATTTTTGACTCTTTTTAAAGAAGACACTTGGGAGATTATTGTGCAAGTGAAATCAGTTGTTAATTAAAAAAAAAAAAAAAAAAGTAGAAGTTTGTTTATTAAAATGCAATGCACAAAAAATGTATTTAATTTATTAATATATATATATATATATATATATTAATAAAAATAAATATTTTATTTATTTAATAATAAAAGACGCAGTACAAAATTTGACAACGAGATGACATCAAAGCTCCATTGTACCAAGAATGACATACTCCGATTTAAATGCCTGCCATTCTGAAAAGCCTCTAGATGCAGTACCAAAAGTGGCCATATCCAATTGACTTGATATTTGGTACCCATGTGTAGAATTGATGTTTTTCAATGTGTTACTTAGCAAAAATAAATACAATACAAATTGTCTGAAAGGGGCGTGTTTATGTAAATGTACACAGTGCCTCAATATATATATGTCAATAAACCAACTGTAATTTTGACTGATGGTTTTTCAAACCTAACATACTTCAAGATGACATAACTATTGAGAGAGCCAACATAATGTTATGTTACATCAACTTATTATTAATATAATTATTAATACTATTTTTGTATTTTTCTGAGACTAAAAGTTCAACAGCCTTACCTCCAAGAGATTTAATGCTACACGCACCAAACTCGCCACAGACCTGGGGACTGTTCTGAAGCTTGCTGGTATGTCTTTTTTTTATCTGATGCGACTTAAGCTTTTTATATAAATGATCAAAAATGTAAAAAATCCCATCAATTACAATGGCTAAGCAAAAATGCCCCCTCTACTTGATAAATACGGTCTACAAGTAAAATCCCATTCACTTACATTGGCTGAGCAAAGAGGCTCCCTCTACTGGAGTAACTTTGTCTACCAAATGCACCTCTACTGGAGCAATCTCTCTAATGGAGCAATTCTGTCTAGTAGTGGGTGGAGCTCCAGACTTGGAAGCCAGATAAAATTTTGCTTGCGTCTGCACGAAGATATGTCAATTGCGTGTTTTAATGCTTTCCAGTTTGAACATTCAAGCAATTTTACACTATTCAACTCAACAAATGGCAAAACAACTCAAATAAATGTTTGCGAGCAGTTTGTGTAACACAGCGAGCCGCGTCGCGTCTAACGCACGCACCCCGATGAGAGATCTTGCGTTTGAACGGACAATTTCATACAACAAAATGTCAAAATACATGATGTATTGGGGAGTCTGTTATGTCTCAAGTGAACATAAACAGTTGAGAAAAAATCGGGTATTATTATATTGAATTCTGGCATTTTTCCAGGTGACTTCCTGTTAGATTTTTCTCTCGAAACAGTGGAAACAACTTTAAAAAATGCCCATACAGATACATGTAAGACATAGTTACAAACTATAAAAGGTGTACTTTTGTTTATGTACACTTACAATAACAACAAAACCTTGTGCTTTTGTAAAATAAAGAAAACAAACGGGGTGCGCTGTCTCTGTCTTTGCGAGCATCTTCCTTAAACACGTCACAAAAACTTACAGAAACTTATAACACAAACATGATACATATGTCTAAAGAAAGTAGGGATGGGCAGATCGATTCTGAAGTATCAATACTTCTGAGAATGATGTTGTATCAGGGTCGTCTCTGACAACCGTGCACTCTCAAGAGGTGCACTAGCAATTGATATTAGAGGTTCCAGCCTTTAGCCTCCTTGTTAGCGCACACGCCTCTCACACTGGAAACTCTCTTACTCTTGTTTTCTCTAAGGATAACCAATGAGCATTAACATAAAATGTATGTGTGACATGTTTTGTGATATTTGTTTGTAGTAAATATACACTTTGATTTGATTAAATGGTTTTGTAGAGGGTAGCAAAGATGAGCTACAGACTGAGGAGCCAGCAGCAGCTGTGCCAGAATCAGGCATGGAAACCGGTAACAATTAATCAGTCACTTTACTTTAGAGAAAGTTAAAAGTGAAACATTGTTTATCCCAATGCTCCTAATGAAAGGATTTTGACAGATGAACATTGAGAATTATATACAGTTTGATGCCATGGTGTCTCTTAAAGAGACAGTAACAATTTGTGTCCTGAACATTGACATTCCAAATAAATGAAAAGTACAAATGGTATATTTGGAAGACATGTGTAGAATTGATGTCTTCAAACGTTACTTAGCAAAAATGAATACGATACAAAATGGCTGAAAGGGGCGTGTTTATGTAAATGTCCACATTTTATCAATATATATGTGTCAATAAATCAAATGTCATTTTCTGATAGTTTTTCAAACCTAACATGCTTCAAGATGACACCACTCTGAAGAACTATGAAAAGAACGGCCCACATTTTCCTTTAGGGGGCGCTACAGACCATGCCCAAAAGTCCCATTTTTGGGTCAATTTTTCAGTTTGTTTACATTGAACCTATAGGCCAACCGGAACCCCTACACCAAGAATTGCCCACGTTTGCCCTTAGGGGGCGCTATAGAACACGCCCAAATTTCACATTTTAAAAATGATGTCATTTCCACCCCAGTTGTCCAAATCTTCTGAAACTTGGTGTACATGCTTCATTGTAGATCCAATTGACTTGAAATTTGGTTCCCATATGTAGAACTGATATCTTTGAATATATTAGCAAAAATGAATACATTACAAAATGGCTGAAAGGGGTGTATTTATATATATATATATGTCAACATTGCCTCTATATATGGGTCAATAAATCAAATGTCCTGTGACTGATGATTTTTAAACTTAATGTGCTTCAACAATACATCACTTTAAAGTACTGTGCAATATTTCACCTTGATATGTCAAAATATGACTGAACTACAGCTGTTCGAACTTGGGACAAATCTGACAATGCTAGCCACTAGATCTTTTTTTATACCTAAACTGAAAGCAGAAATACTAAGCAATCTGTATAGCTAACTTGGCTAAGATGTTGTTCTGGTAAGTGAAGGGTCAGAGGTTCATTTCCATCCACAGCCATAATTTTTCATTTAGGATTCAGACAAAGACATGTTTTTTAGGATTCTTCCATTGGGACGGTTAACCTCAAACCTCTTCTGAACAATTTTTAAACGATTTGCCATTTTGAGGAGGAAACCACATTGCTGCTTGCAGCTATATTTTTAGGATTGTTCTCTTAGGAAATTCGACATCGGGATAACATCAACATTCAAAAGGTAAATAATGAAGGCTTCCATCCGAGCACTGACATCCCCTGCCAGCCCTTGGCATGGGTGCATGCAGAAAAATACCAAAACACTTCTCTTTAAAGTATAACAAAGTTTATTAATGCAGTAATATCAATAAATAATCAATACAATGCAGTCACTAAACTTCTGACTTCCAACTACAAACTAAACCGTAACATTAGGTATAGCCTATTACATAGGTAATAGATAAGCCTAAAATACATGAGAGGGTGTGTGTGTGTGTGTGTGTGTGTGTGTGTGTGTGTGGACGTGGGGAGAGGAGTGCACAAAATGGTGGACGTGGCTCTCGTGGAGAGTGTCATGCAAGGTTTCTGGCCAGAGAATGAGCCCGCGAATGTGGGTGGAGAGACTGGTTAATGGCGTCTGCCCGTTTAACACACGTCTCCACTGGTATGATAACTTTGGGACAAAGCTGGGCTCTATCGTCAATTTTTCCTTTTTACCAAATGTGTGTGTGCGGTTAGTATGAGAGAAAGAGAACAGCCAAAGCCATTTTAGCGATTGTGGGAGGGAGGGCAACCTTTAGTTTTATCACTCAGAGATGCAGTGAATGGCTCGTAATCTATCTGCCATTATTGTTGGTTCTTTAATGGATAAACTGAGTGTGCCGGTCTTACCAGTGATGTTGGAAATGCACAAACAGCCCAACGTGGTATACTGTACTGTACAAGCAATAACATTGATACACAAGAATAACACATAATAATGATTATCTCTGCCCAGATGCAAACCTCTTACTTGAGTTGCGTAAGGACGCGGGTAGAGTCGTTACACTCCGTCTCGGTTCCTCGAAGCGAGGGTGATGACTGGAGGCCATTTCCTCACTCTGTCGGAGGGTGCTACGGCGGCTGATGCTTGACGGGCTGGGGTAGAAATCAGCGAAGTCGATTCTGTTGAAGAGGGAAGAGAAATCTTTCTTCACTTCAAAAGGTTTAAAAGGGTGAGACACAGATTGCTCAGCAGTCTCCTTCGGATCTGTTAGCGTGCTCTGTGGAACAAGGAGAAATCTCGGCTAATCCAGCGAGATGAAGATCGTATGGCCAAAGTTCAGGTACATGCATAACATCCTTGGGCAACGAGGCTGCAACTAAACACTGCGCTTACTGCCACTGCAGCACATAGGCAGAACTGGAGTTGGATTTATCAGGTTTTGGTATCCTCAGGATTTGCATCCCAAAGTTGAGACCGGGAAACAAAACAATAAAATATTAGCATAGATACCATTCACTTTAATGCAGAGTTATAGAATATGAGAAGTGTTTCTGGTTCTGTCAGACCTGACTAATGCAGCATAACTATGATTTGAAATATAAATTAGGTGTATTTCTGGTTGGAGAGATGAGACTTTATTCTAGACTTAAACTGAGAGTGTGTTTCTGAGTCCAGAACAATGCTAAGGAGACTACTCTATAGTTTAAGAGCCAAATAAGAAAAAAGATCCATCTCCTTTTGTGGATTTCGATATTCTAGGTATTATTAACAGGACAGATTTGTTGTGATAGTAGTGAACAAGATGGATTATAACATGACAGGAGGTCGCTTAAATACTGTGGAGCTAGATCATTCAAGGCTTTGTAAGTAATTAACAGATGTTTAAAATGTATATGAATTTTAACAGGTAGCCTATGTAGTAATGATAAACTGGGGCTGATATGATCATATTTCTTGGTTATAGTAGCTGTTGCATTTTTAACCAATTGAACTTTATTTATTGAACCTGTAAGACATCCTTTCAGAAGTCCATTACAAAAATCTATCTAGAGGTCATGAATGCATTAATTAGATTTCCGGTATGTCATAACTTGGCAATATTTCTGAGGTGGAGGAATACTGTTCTACATACATTTGAAGTTTGATTTTCAAAAGACAGATTGCTGTCAAATATAACACCAAAGTTCTTCACTGTAGAACACGAAGTAACAGTACTGCCCTGCAAAAGCAAAAGACCTTAACTCACTAGAGTGTGAAACTGAGAAAAATGACTTTAAAGTTTCTGTTTTGTCCAGACAAAAGTATTATAGGTAGGACTCCCAAAATTTCACAACTAGTTGCTATACAGAAGAAATGTTTGTATGCAAAAAATCTTGAGCTCAAAATTGACCTTTGACCCTTGTTTGGCAGTTAATGTACTCTGCCTTTGTATCATGTGCCAAAAATCAGGAGTCATGCAAAGGCAAAAGGCCGTAACTGACATATAATCAATATTTACTTGCTGTTCACCATACTTACATCCATTATAAGAACACCTAACCAAGGTCTAGTCATCATGGTATTTGTTTTAAATTATATAGGGGACCTTTGGTTGTTCCTATTTAGTGCTATAATGATCAGGATAGTGCGGCAACACTAACACAGTTAAACAGTATAACAGATAAGGAATACTGTTCTACATACATTTGAAGTTTGATTTTCAAAAGACAGATTGCTGTCAAATATAACACCAAAGTTCTTCACTGTAGAACACGAAGTAACAGTACTGCCCTGCAAAAGCAAAAGACCTTAACTCACTAGAGTGTGAAACTGAGAAAAATGACTTTAAAGTTTCTGTTTTGTCCAGACAAAAGTATTATAGGTAGGACTCCCAAAATTTCACAACTAGTTGCTATACAGAAGAAATGTTTGTATGCAAAAAATCTTGAGCTCAAAATTGACCTTTGACCCTTGTTTGGCAGTTAATGTACTCTGCCTTTGTATCATGTGCCAAAAATCAGGAGTCATGCAAAGGCAAAAGGCCGTAACTGACATATAATCAATATTTACTTGCTGTTCACCATACTTACATCCATTATAAGAACACCTAACCAAGGTCTAGTCATCATGGTATTTGTTTTAAATTATATAGAAGACCTTTGGTTGTTCCTATTTAGTGCTATAATGATCAGGATAGTGCGGCAACACTAACACAGTTAAACAGTATAACAGATAAGTTACTTTGCAGTACAGTATGTACAGTATGAATAAATACAATAAATATTTTCCCAATAAAGATAATTTAATTATAATTGAATACAAAGGTATATGTATTTAAATGCAAGATATAGAGTAATAATTAATTAAACATTGGACCAATACATTAGAGATTAGAGACTGCTCATTCCAAGTTTTTTACTGCTCCAAATAAAATCTTACTGAAAGCTAATTTTTTGAGATATCAACCTAAAATTTGAAACACAACTTGTCCATAGGTATATATGACAAAGCATTCTTGAAATACAACCATTTAAGTTTGGATAGTGATTTTCATGTCTATGTGAAAAAAGGGGGAGGGGTGACAGTTAAAGGGTTAAGGGCCACCAAACTGCTCAAGATGCTCAGTCAACGAACTTGACTTGGATTACTACTTTTTAATTCTGAGATAATATAGACAGAGTATACCGAAAAAAAGTTGGAATTACTTTTACTATTTAGGTTAGCCTACTTTGTACGGACGTTAGCGATAACTAGCTGTAAAATCTGACGTGAACACCTGCAAGAAGGAAATATGGCTCAAACACGTATGGATTGTTGTGGATACAGCAGATGACGTGCATTGCTATGGATTATATCTTTTATGGATTATATCGGATTGCATGGAAAGGTAGGATGCCTCTGTATTTAATATTTGGTTTTCAGCATCTGATGTGAGGCGAGTGTCAGCGTCAACGTTAGCGCTAATTTACGTGACACCGATTAAATTTAGCTAGCTCCGGGCTGTCACTGACATTGACAGATCTGAACCATCGCCCTATCACATCGCTATCACAGAGTAATAATACAAACAAGCAGTCGGCAGTCTACACTTTATTTCAAAGATGTGTCGTGTGTATGTTACGCGGTTTGGTGACAATAAAAGAGCGGTAATCTTTGACAGTATGACAAAGCCAGAGTACAGTAACATCACAGCGGCACCGTAACATCTCTCTTGATGCCAGGCGAAACAAAGTCATAACACCTTAAACTCAACTTCAGCGTGCCGGAACAAAGGCTAAGAGCCGTAACAACTGTTACGGCGTTCTGCTGTGATTTCTCGTAGGGTTTTGGATGTTACGGTTGTCATAGCCCTTTAATTTCTCGTTAAAACAATCAAATTGACTCACGATATTTATTCACATGATAAAGGAGGTCTTGAATACCCCAAAAATGACATTAACTCATTTTTGACCAAACATGATGTTACGGCGTTTTGCCTTTGTAGGGCAGAGTACATCCATCGAGAGTCAAATTATATTTCATCTGCTTATTTTTAGAAGTTTTTGGTCCAATAATTAATACCTCTGTTTTGTCAATTGAGTAGAAGGAAATTTCTAGCCATTGTTGGGCCTCATGTATTCAGATACAAGACAAAGGCTGGCCTAACACAGTCGTAAAGCCTGATTGAGGCCCACAGAAACAAAGACCGCCGAGCAATCTTCATCCGTTTGCCTGCAGAAGTGAAGAAAGATGAATCCCCTTCCCTCTTCGAACAAGTTGACGTCACTAAATTCTCCGCCAGCCCGCCGAGAATCAGCAGCCGTACTGCCCGGAAACGGCCTCCCGTCATCACCCGAGCAAAAACAATAAGCTAGCGTTAAGTCTAATCAAGGTTTAATACATTTTAATAATGAATTATTATCTTTGATAATCATTAATATTCTATTGAATTTGATTGTTGATTTAAAGGATTAAAAAGCTAACATTGATTTTAATCAAAGTTCTATTGATTTTAATAATTGATAATTATCTATGATAATTATTAATTATTGCTAATAACCAAACCCGCTCCTAAACTGTGAGCCCTACACCATCTAATCTTTGATATAATCAAAACACTTTCTTTAATCGAAGGGGGGCGATGCTATATAGAGTGCTAGAGAAGACTATCTACAGTGCTGTGGAAATGTATTTGCCCCCATCCTGATTTCTTCTGTTTTTGTGTATATCTCATACTAAATTGTTTAAAAAATGTAAACAAAATCTAACATAAAAAAAGGTAGTCTGAGTAAACACACAATACAGTTTTTATAAGGTAATGTTATTTATTGAAGCAAAAAATGTATCCAACACCAACACTGTGTGAAAAAGTGTTTGCCCTTTTTTACTAAATCCACAAATCTATGAAATTGCATTCATAATAGGGACACATCCAGACCTGATTTCTGCCAGCCCTGTTCAATAAAATCAACACCTAAATAGAACTTTTTAAGCTGCATGAAGTTGACTAAAAGGTCTCACCCAGTATCACACTGTGCCAAGGTCGAAAGAAATTCCAGAAATGGTGAGGATAAAGGTGATTTGAAATACATCAGTCTGGGAAGAGTTACAAAGCTATTTCAAAGGCTTTGGGACTTCAAAGAACTGCAGTGAGAGCCATCATCTCCAAATGGAGAAAACTTGGTACAGTAATGAACATTCCCAGAAGTGGACAACCTTCCAAAATTCCTCCAAGAGCACAGATATGACTCATCCAGGAAGCCAAGGACAGCATCCAAGGAACTGCAGGCCTCTCTCGCATCAATAAAGGTCACTGTTCATGACTCCACTGTCAGAAAGACACTGGACAAAAATGGCATCCATGGAAGAGTGGTGAGCCGAAAACCACTGCTAACTTAGAAGAACATTTAAGACTCATCTGAATTTTGCCCAAAACACACCTTGATGATCCTCAAAGATTTATGGAGAATGTTCTGTGGACTGATGAGTCAAAAATTGAACTGTTTGGAAGACTGGGTTCCTGTTTTGTTAATTAAATTAAAGTTTTGGAGTGGCCTAGTCAGAGTCCTTACTTGCACCCGATTGAGATGCTGTTGCAGGACCTTAAACGGGCAGTTCATGCTCGATAACCCTCCAATGTGGCTGAACTAAAGCAGTTCTGCAAAGGAGAGTGGTCCAAAATTCCACCAGCGTTGTGAAAGACTGATCTCCAGTTATCGGAAGCATTTGTTTGCGGTTGTAGCTGCTAAAGGTGGCACAACCAGCTATTAAGTTTGAGGGGGCAGATCATTTTTCCAAAAAATTGTGTTTACTTAGGTTGCCTTTGTTGTAGTTTTTTATCTCTTTTGAAGATCTAAAACAATTTAGAATGAAAATTACACAAAAACAGGAGAAATCAGGATGTGAGCAAATACTTTTCCACAGCACTTCTGAACTTTTTGGCTTATGGAGTATTTGAGACAAATCTGGAAGATTATGTAGGTTATTAGTAATCTTTAGTGGCTTTAAATGCAACATACAAGAGACAAGGTAATGACCTGAGATGTCATTGCTCCGTGGTAAAATTGAAAAAAATCTCATCAACATCAACTCCATATGACAGAATCAAGTTTGCCAACCAGTATATCAAAAAAGGTTTTTGAAAGATTGTACACCCTAGCTTTAAGTGAGTACTATTCGGCTGGTCATGTGATTCTAAAGTGGCAGCCCCCATGTACTCTCTCCATGTAGAATAACTGCTTTTATAAGGTTACTGTTCTGAGTCTTCATTTTAATGTGAGTGGTCATGATATCCTACATGCATTGCAAAATTACAATTAATGTCTTTAGGAGACATTTAACAGTTCTGTGGAGGAAAATGCTTTGTTGATGAGATAGGTCAACAGAGAATGGCCAGATTTGTTCAAACTGACAGAATGGCTACGGTAACTCAGATAAACCGTCTGTACAATTGTAGTGAGCAGAATTGCATCTCAGAATGCACAACATGTCGAATCTTGAGGCGGATGGGCTACAACAGCAGAAGACTACGTTGGGTTCCACTTCTGTCAGCCAAGAACAAAAAACTGAGGCTGCAGTGGGCCTACCATTTATGTACCTCAGCAGAAATCAAGAATTGTCAGACTAGGCGATGTTTGTCCAATCATCTACTGTCCAGTTTTGTGAGCCTGTGCCCAGTGTAGCCTCAGTTTCCTGCGTTCGACATATTTTAATTTCATAGCATCATTGTAACGCATATTTATTTGGGCTACTGTCATCTTGGACCAGTCCGGCCATTCCTCTGACCTCTGCCATTAAAAAGCTGTTTTCACTCACAGAACTGCCGCTCGCTGGTTGTTTTTTGTTTTTCTCAGCGTTCTCTTTACACCCTATAGACTGTTGTGTGTGAAAATCCCAGGAGATCAGCAGTTACAGAAATAGTCAAAACAACCCATCAGGCACCAACAATCATGCCACGGTCAAAATCACGGTTGATATCACATTTTCTCCCGATTCTGATGGTTGATGCAACTGAACTGAAGCTCCTGACCCATGATTTTATACATTACGCTGCTGCCACATAATTGGCTGATTAGATAATTGCATGAATAAGATTTACAGGTGTAACTAAAAAAAGTAGCCAGTGAGTGTGTAATAATGGTAGTAATAATAATATAATTATATTTGTAACTATCTGCAAATTTTCAGAAAAGAATATAAGGCCCTGCCTGTTACAGTACACTTCAACTACATCTAGAACTGCAGCTTTGAAAAGTTATCTGCGTTTCTGTTATTTTCTTCAATCTCTTTCTCTTATTGAGAGTGAACTTGTGTAAATATATAAAATAAACTTTTACTTTTCATGCTTTTGGACTGAAGTATATGCTCTTCATGCTGCAGGTACCACGAATCTTCCTGTGGCTGATGGTGGAACTGGCAATCATCGGCTCTGACATGCAGGAAGTCATTGGCTGTGCCATCGCTCTCAATCTGCTGTCTGTTGGACGGTACATCCTCTATATCACAGTTACATAGATCAAACGGCACTTGTTATTAGGGCCCAAGCCTTGAAAAGGCAAAGGCCCTATTGTTTTCCATAGGATTATTATTATTATTATTATTATTAGGGCCCAAGCCTTGAAAAGGCAAAGGCCCTATTGTTTTCGTTAGAATTATTATTATTTTATTTAATTTTTTTGCAACTTTTGGGGCACTTTTGGGGCTCTTAACGTGCTCGAAAACCCTTGAAACTTTGCACACGGGTCAGAACCCGCGGCCATTAGGGCCGGGCTGAAGCTGGTACCCGGGCATGGCAGGGGGGCTCGACAGCACCCCCTGGAACAGGGTCTGAAATCTTGGTCCATAAATCAAACACGCTTGCATGTAATAATATGAAACTCGGTACACATATAGATCTCATCGTTTCATATATCCTTCATACTTTTACTTTTTACCTTAGGCCAACTGGAAATCGTCTATTTAGGGTTTTTTGGAAAACGCATGCAATGGAATTTGAAATACTCCTCCTAGAGAATTCCACCAATTGCCATGAAACTCGGTCAGCATGAAGTCAAGACATTGAGGATGAAAAATAGTCAGCGGATTTTTGATATCTCAAACTGTTTGGCCGTGGCGAGGAAACGAAATGATGGCGCGAAAAGAGAAACAGGAAGTGTGTTATAACTTCTGCATACATTAATTGATCTCGATGAAACTTCAGCAGTGTGTTCGCTGTAAGAGGCCAATCACATGGATGTGACTATTGTGAGTCAAAGTTATAGCGCCATCAACTGGCAGAAGGAAGTGTCACTTTCAAAATGCTTTGAAATCACACTCTTATTTTTACCTGATTTACTTAAAACTTTAGGTGTATAATGTAAACACACGGCAGATGTAGACATGTGAAAGGATTATTGATATCTTAGATACTGTTGCCGCGGCAATGCTTCAAACTTGAATATTATTTTTTGATGCTTTTGAGACTCTTAACATACTTGAAATTGCATGAAACTCAACAGACACATCACATTTATTAGCCAGTAGACATGTGCAAAGTTTCAGAAACGGGCGTGGTGCAGTGGCTCAGTAGCGCCACATTTTGACAAAAGTGGGGGGGTTGGTTTTATACTTTGACCCACAGTCACAAACCTCAGTAATTATATTGTTCATACTCATCGAGCCGGACAACTTTCTAATTTACAGTCATTAGCTCAGACCAAAAGAAAGTCAGATATTTTGGTTTGAATGTGGATGTTTTGGAGAATTTTCTCTCCCTCTCTCACTGACCCTACGTCTCTTTGTGTCTGTGGGGAGGGGGATGATTTGGCTGTTGAGTGAGAATGCTTTTATTTTTGTTTTTCAAGGTTTTGGGGCCCTTAACGTGCTTGAAAACTCTTGAAACTTTGCACACAGGTCAGAACCCGCGGCCATCAGGGCCGGGCTGAAGATGGTACCCGGGCGTGGCAGGGGGGCTCGACAGCGCCCCCTGGAATGGGATTCGAACACTTGTCCATATATCAAACATGCTTGCATGTAATAATATGAAACTCGGTACACTTATAGATCTCATCGGGCCGAACAACTTTCGTGCTCTAAGTTTTACGCCAGCCCAACAGAAAGTCTGCTATTATGGGTTGTTTGGAAACACATGCTCTGGAATTATATATATTCCTCCTAGATAATTAATCCAATCGCCACCAAACTCGGTCAGCATGAAGTCAAGGCATTAAGGATGCTACATTGCGGACGGATTTTTGATATCTTGAACGTTTTGGCCGTGGCGAGTAAATTAACTTATGACCAAAAAAGGACACATAAAGTGTGTTATAACTTAGCTCTATCTACAGTTACAAAACTCGGCGTGTATATTGTTCTTGTCAAGCCGAACAACTTTCTAATGTCATTAGCTCCGACCAACAGAAAGTCAGATATTGTGGTTTGAATGTGGATTTCTTGGAATTTTTCTCTCTGTGTCTCTCTCTGACAGAGTGCCCCCTGCCATTCTGTGTGTGTGTGTGTGGGGAGGGAGGGGGAGGGAATTTCTCTGTTGGAACTTTGAAGCTCCAAAAAGCACTTAAAGGGAGCATAAAAGCAATCCATATGACTCCATTGGTATAATACTTTGACCTACAGTCACAAAACTCAGTAATTATATTGTTCTCATCGAGCCGGACAACTTTCTAATTTACAGTCATTAGCTCAGACCAACAGAAAGTCAGATATTTTGATTTGAATGTGGAACACATTGCAAATGAACTTTGATGCTCCAAAAACCCCATAAAGGGAGCATATAAAGGGAGCATAAAGCAAGGAAGTGTGTTATAACTTCTGCATACATTAACTGATCTCGATGAAACTGCAGCAGTGTGTTCGCTGGAAGAGGCCGATCGCATGGATGTGACTATTGTGAGTCAAAGTTATAGCGCCACCAACTGGCAGAAGGAAGTGTGTCACTTTCAAAATGTTTTGAAATCACCCTCTTATGTCTCAAGTGAACAAACATTTGATAAAGAAATCGGGTATCAATATATTGAATTATTAATTATTGCAGTGATCAACACGGATGCCGCTGTGATGTCCTGTTAAGATGAAAATAAACCGGGTGAGCCATCTCTAAGCGATTATCTTTCTGAAACACGTCACAAAAACTTACAGAAACGTATAACACAAACATGAAACATATGTCTAAAGAAAGTAGGGATGGGCTGATCGATGCTAACATATCAAAACTTCCGAGAATGATGTTGTTTTAGGGTTGTCTCTGACAACACGCGGTCCGCGAGGCGAGATCATTTTTGCTCGCATCTTCACGAAGGTTTGTCGGTTGTATACAATGTTTGCCTGTTTGAACATTCAAGCGATTTTACACTATTCAACTCAACAAATGTGAAAACAACTCAAATACATGTTTGCGAGCAGATTGTGTGACACAGCGAGCCGCGTCGGCGTCTAGCGCACGCACTCTGATGAGAGTTAGCTTCGGCTCCTGCTTAGCGTCGAGCGGACAATTTAATAAAAAAATAAAATAAAAATAGGCTACATTATATATTGGGGAGTCTGTTATGTCTCAAGTGAACAAACAGTTGAGAAAGAAATCTGGTATAATTATATTGAATTCTGGCATTATTCCAGGTGACGTCCTGCCAGGGCCGGACTGGGACACAATTTCAGGCCGGGAAATCCTACACCCATCCAGGCCATCCTATGCACCCCAAAAAATTTAGGAACACGGACAATCTTGTTTTTTTCCCCCCTAAATTACATTTATTTCACAGTATGACCAGAACATAAAAACATAAACAACCAACCTAGAAGTAAAGCAGTCCTAATATCAAATGGGTCTGCACATAACGTACATACAAGCATTTACTCTACAAGTCCAAAGCTGTTTCTACCTCTCTACTTCTCACTCATAAGTGTATATAAAAAAAGGACATTTGTATTACCTTATTAAATGTGTGCATCATCTTTCATGTCAAATTCTTACATTTGATCAATAAATTCAGTTATAATAATAAGACACAATAGGGCTATTACCCATCAAATTAAAAAATGTGCACTGCAATTACAACTGCAATAAATAATGTTATGAGATTGATGTTTTAAATAAATGTTTGAATATAAAAAAAATGCAATACTTCAACATTAAACTAAACCGCCAGTAGGTGGCGGCAAGTGACCGTCTTAATTAGTGAGTCATTCATACAAAAGATTAGATCAAAACGCTAAATCATTCAGTAACAAAACACTGCTGTAGCTTTCCTTTGGAACTATTTTAGTCGGTGAAATAGAACAAAAACAGTTCATATGGTTTGTGTCTAAAATGTAAGTAACTTAATAATAAATATTAACTATGCTACTTGTTTATTGAACAATAAATTCAATGTAACATTTTCAATCGTGATAATATTCAGCAAAACAGCTCCCTTAGCTGTGTTATGTTAAACTAAATCATATGTTATAAATAAAAAAACAACAATTAGAATTTTTACCTCAGTACATTTCTTCTGTGAGTTTTCTGTGTGCACTCATTTGTTTTGATTTCTCCGAGAATGTAACGTTAGACGGGCGCTACCGCTTACATTTGCTAGCAGTTCAATACTAAGTTAACGAAGAAAAAACTACAGTATTTACAGATGAAACTGACCTGCACTTGAAGCCCTGAACAGGTCAGTAATTTTGCAACATTTTGCATGTGGTTGACGAAGAATTTATTTTGACTGTTGCATGTGTAACATTGCTTGATGGTTTACAATCAATGTTTGAAAAATATGATACATGCTTTTTAACTTTAAATGGTAATACCTGTAGTATTATTAAGCAAAATGGACAGTTCGCTATAGTAGATTCTCATGCCCGTAGTAGTACTGGGATGGTTGATGGGGATGGGTTTAGTGTGGTTGTATATTAGAGTTAACTTGTGTCTTGCTAACATTCATGACTCATGAGCTACTAGCTAATGTAATAGGTTAGCTAAAGTCTAGCTAAGGCAATCTATCATGGCCATACAGGCCAATATACTGTACTTATTGGAGACATTACAGGTGAATACAGTCAAATTTGTGTGATGTACTTAACATAATGATAAATAACCTTAAGATATTATATCGTATGCTATGTATTGTGAATACACCCATGTTAAACATAAAAATGTACTTCCATTGCATACCATAGGAACACATAAGCATAAATTATAATTACATTAATAAACCTGTACAAAGACCTCCAGATGAATACTAGCCTTCTGGATTAACACATTTAAGTGCTGCAAAAGATATTGACCGTTGACATCCTATGACATAAAAAATTATTCTACATTTGAATTATCTCATAGATGTGACTATTGTGGTTCACGGTCATAGGCCCTGTCCCAAATGGCACACTTCATATGAATTTTCAGTCTTGTGTACTTATTTCATGTGTCCATTAACTCCATGAGACCGTAGGGTGTCTAATTTTTCATTTTAGGTATCAGAAGGGTGCTCACGCATACTTTGTATTTGATACGTGCCCTCGATGCGCACTTTTGCAGAGCCCACACTGATGCAAGCTCTACAGCACACATCTTCTCGACAGTCAAAGCAAGGTTACGTTATTGCCCATCGTGCACAGCAACCCTAAAGGCACGGGGGTGGCGGTGCCAACGGCTTGGGCCTGACATCGCTGCTCGCAGCTATATTTTAGACTTCTTTTCGTGAAAATTTTGTATTTCAGCTGTTTAGGAATATTTTAGTAGCTGTCAGTGCCATTGACAGTAGTACAATAGTTTTTATAACACAAATTCTTAGATTGTATTTGGGAGGTGGTCAAACATTTGACAATGAAAGAAGAAAAATGAGTTAAAATGAGTTATTTGTAAATGTTCTTTGACTTGTATTCAAACAAAAAACAGTATAAAGAAGAGGTTCTCCAAGTTTTACCAATTTGTTTTTTTTCTGAAATTGATGCCTGCAACACATTCCAAAAAAGTTAAGACTGGGGCGATTTAGGACTAATAACAATCTGACAAGTTGAAATAAGGTTATGTGAATCAGTTGAGGTTAAATTGGTGAGCCAATCGTGTTATATAAGGAGCCTCAGAAAAAAACTTAGTCCTTCAAGAGAAAGTATGGGTCAAGGCTCACCAATTTGCCAACAGATACAGTAAATAATCCAACACTTTGAGAGCAATGTTCCGCAAAGACAAAGTATGATGGCAAGTAGAACAGTGGAACCCTGTTTCCTGGTCCGACAAGTACACATTTAAAATAGTTTTTGGAAAAACTGCTGTCGTGTTCTCCGAGACATAAAAATAATAAAAGTACTCAAATTTAATGGTTCACCATATAGATATAATACATTAAAAAAAAAAGAAATCTAAAAATTATGTAATTATTTACTCACCCTCATGCCCAAACTCGCATAACTTTCTTCTGATGAACACAATCGTAAATATTTTTAAGAATTCATGTTTTTTTTTTTTCATACAATGCATGTCAAAGGGGTCAGAAGCTTTCAAGCTCCAAAAAGGACATGAAGACAGCATAAAGATATGGTTTTATCCATGACTCGAATGGTATAATCCATGTCTTCTGATGTGATTTGATCGGTTTTGGGTGAGGAACAGACTATTCAGTCCTTATAGACAAATTAAATATGTGAAACATGTTAAACACTCTCCCAACTACAACATTATTTAGAACTTTTAACAATTTTAACACACATCAAGTTTTTGTTATTTTTTTTTTCTCCAAAAAATAGACATTTCATTTAAATGAAACACCATTGTTGAAAAAAGGAGCTTGTTCTTGGAAAAGCTACACTATTGTGAAAACAGTTTGGCTCGTCAGGGTAAAAATTTAGTATTTATTATAATATAAATATTTTGCTTATTGTAACAACTCCCACTTCACACTAAACATTGTGGTGATTTTGTGAATGAATGTAATGTGTGACTTGAATTTGCAGTTTTACTGCAGCAGTACATGCAGTGGTAAAGGACATTTTGGTCTGCTGCCTACTGAACATTAATAGCTTTCCTACACTGGGATTTTGAAGTTTATTTTACTGTTGAGGTGCGTATCTGCACTACCATGATCGCTCTCAAATTGCACATGGGCGTACATAAACAGCAACTCTTGTCGGTCAGACAGCGTGCTGGCACCAAACAGAGTAGATACTAACGGTACTGCAAAAAACATGGTATTATTACATCTTTTTCATTTTAGTATTGAGTTACCTTTGACATCCCTATTTTTGGGCTATTCGTCTCTTTTAAAAGTTATTTGTGTTTGACAATATCCTTATAATTGTATATTATATTGACTCTATTCTCTGTACTTCAAGTGTTAAACTAGCGGGTCTCATTTCCATTCTTATCATTTTTGGTTTTAATCGTCTTGCTATTTTGAATAAGCCATCATAACAATGTGTCCATGATCAGATGTACTGCTGCATCAGTGCCATTATTTGAAAAAATATATTTAATTTGGACAACATGTGATCAAATATGTGTGCCTTAATACTGCTAGTTAAAGTTTGGAACACTCTAGGGTAGCTGAACTGTGGCCAGAATAGGCTTAACCCTTGAATGCAAAAGTGGGTAAAAACTCTACTTCTACTTTTGTTCTACTTTTTGACCATCATTTTTATGTGAAGTGGTCTTTTGATCTGCCCCCTGAGTTATTTCTAAAGTAACTTGTCTTCTATCATGTAAACCTAACTTTTTTTTAAATGTATTTTAATGTTTTTTACATTATAAGATAATTTGCATCACTACCCCTAGAATGCATATGTGTTTCCTCTGGGTTTCAATGCATTTAACACTGGGATTACTCTTGTAATAAATTTATTTATTATGTAATTAAATATATGTGAAATACCATGTTCACATTTATATTTATGTGTAGTATGCAAGTATTGAAAGTTTTATTCAGCCAAAGTTTTTACCATTACAGGTACAGTCCTCATGGAACAGCCTGAGGTTAGATGAATAGTTCACAGCAAGGGCACAATGGTCAGCTCCTGGAACACTTTGTGTGTTTGAACCTGCTACTTATATTTTCTCATTACCCTTTACCACTTCAAGAACAAATATTCCTACATAGAGTAATATAGAAATATAGTTTCATATAGAGTACAGTACATGAGGTTGTCATTTTACTATAAACATTTTTTTTTTTTAATCTTAGTCTGTGCTGGAACAAATAGATGTTACAGATTTTTATAATCTGTGTTTAATTTGTTAATAGATTTAATTGTTTGAATGCCTGTAATTCTTTAATATTATTCCGGCATCTATACTCCTGTTTTACTTTATTCATGGTTAGAGCTCCATCTAGTGGCAAATTTGACGTTGCGTTATTCCGAGATTTTCCGGGATTCACGTCCATCCAATTAGTGAGTGCTCTATGCGGTCAGTGATAAGATGGCTCTTGTAAATCGCCATGTTCTCTGTAATCTTTAACCTTGCAACAGCATCGCTTGTAAGTGTTTATCTGATTTACATAGATGTTCTATATAGTATGTATAAATGTGCTCTGTTATGGTTAAGAAGTATTAGTACTCCTCTTCCGTCAGACTAACGCATAAGCCGCATTGTATTCAGCGCCATTTTGCTACATTCGTTATTCATGTCTAGAAATGTCATGTTTATTCTGTAAGCATTATTAGTAAATTACATTTATGTGGATGTTGATATGATGCTGTAATTAGTGTTAATTTCCTGGATGTTGTTGTTATTATTGAAATATGTTTATTGTTTATTTGTAGTTTCACTCCATGCCCAAGATCATTAAACCTGTAGACCAACAAACACCTTGTCTTCAGAGTCGTGTGAGGGAAGGGAGTTTATCTGACTGTCAAAACATCAAGCTATGTAGAGGACAGTACAGTGAAAAAGCGCTGTTGAAGGAAAATTATAACAGCAGTTTGTGAAGATTCAAGTGTTGTGTAGCGATGGAGACTACACATTCGCTCAAAACCAGATTGTGTGTGTCATGTTCACGTTCGAGCAGCTCCTCTACAAATGCTGCAATAGCTAGAGCTAAAGCTGAAGCAGCCAAGGCATGTTTATTGTATGCAGATGAGGAGGAAAGAATAAAAGTGGAGAAAGCTAAGTTAGAAGCAAAAATAGTGTTAGAAAGAGAAGCTGCTGCAGCCGTAGCCGAAGCAGAAGCTTTAGAAGCAACTGTTGACATCAGTGTTCATAGTAAATATGATCTTCCACTGGAAACAGTTCCTGTTAATGTTATGCAGCGGACATGTACGTTGATCAGATGAATCTACATGCAGTAACAAAATCAACATTAAAGGCAGAACATTTCCCTTCAGACGAGACTACGCAGCCTCACACTGAGTTAACTAAGAGAAATTCAGTTCCTGCTACACGTTTCAAGGAAGAGAGTTGTTCAGACAATGCTGAGTTTTACCACATGTAACGAGAAAAAGATTCTGCTCAACCATCACAATTCTCACCAGCCATGAATCATCCTTCTGCTAACACAGTAGAAAATAAGCAACGCGAAAGGCACACAAGTTTCCTCAAAAGCAACTCCTCGCTTTTCCCAATAGCAAGTCCAACACCTCAACCTACTCAACCAGACAATACAGATATTTCAGACTTTGTCAGATATTTTGCTCGTCGCGAACTAGTTAACACTGGTTTAATACAGTTCAACGACCAACCAGAAGGCTTCAGAGCCTGGCAGCGGTCTTTTCAAAATGCTTTAAAGGGGTAGAAATGGACATCTAGCGAAGAAATTGACCTGTTAGTAAAATGGTTGGGAAAAGAGTCAGCTGAACACGCAAAACGCATGAGGTCAGTACACATTAATCAGCCATTGAAGGGTCTTAACATGATATGGACTAGACTAGAAGAGTGTTACGGAGCTCCAGAGGTAATCGAAAGAGCCTTGTTCGAGCGTGTTGAAAAGTTTCCGAGAATTACAAGCAGAGATTACTCAAAACTTCATGAATTGAAGGATCTGCTTATGGAAATAGAGTCAGCAAAAGCTGACGGATATCTTCCAGGATTGTCATACTTGGACACAGCTAGGGGCATCAATCCCATTGTTCAAAAGCTGCCATTTAATCTACAAGAAAAGTGGCTGACACATGGTTCTGGTTGCAAAGAGAGGTACAGTGTTTCATTTCCTCCCTTTGGGGTCTTGGTTGACTTTGTAAGCCAGCAAGCTAGAGTAAGGAACGACCCGGGGTTCAACTTTTCGGCTCTAACAGATTCAATGCATAAAGCAGACAAGGCTAGTTGGAAGCAAAGCAAATCAAGAGAAGTCTCAGTCAATAAGATAAGTGTTTCTTACCCAGTTCCTTTTGAAATAGATAAAGATAAAGAGATAATTGAGGATGAAAAAAGACTTTGTCCCATTCACAGAAGACCTCACTTACTAAGGAAGTGCCGTTCCTTCCGTGAGAAGCCGTTAGAGGAACGTTTTGCATTTTTGAAAGAAAAAAGAATCTGTTTCAAGTGTTGCTTAGCCACAACACACATCGCTAAGAACTGCAGATATTTTACTAAATGTTCTGAGTGTGGAAGTGAGAATCACATTTCGGCATTACACCCAGGCCCAGCTTCAAAAGCTCAAGTAGTTGCCTCCTCACCACAGCATGGCGGGGAGGGAGTTTCCACGCCTCATATAGAGGTGGAAGCTCATTGCACTGAATTTTGCAAAGGGGATCTTAGTAATAAATCCTGTTCAAAAATTAGCTTGGTGAAAGTCTATCCAAAAGGACAGCCTGAGAAAGCAATGAAAGTCTATGTGATTCTTGATGAGCAGAGTAATAGGTCATTAGCTCGTTCTGAATTCTTTGACGTCTTCAAATAAAATGGCCTAGCTTCTCCGTATACCCTTAGAACTTGTTCTGGAGTGACCGAGACCATCGGTCGAAAGGCATCAGGCTACCAAATAGAGTCAGTGGATGGAAAGGTAACCATCTCCCTACCAAGCTTGCTAGAGTGTAACAACATTCCTGACAATAGAGCGGAGATTCCGACACCCAGTGCTGCTCTCTATCACTCTCACCTGAAGCCCGTAGCTCCATTCTTATCAGAGTTAGATCCAGATGCTTCTATCATGATTCTACTTGGTCGTGATATCATTAGAGTCCATAAGGTTCGCAGACAAGTAAACAGTCCCCATGACGCTCCTTATGCCCAGAAGCTTGATCTAGGATGGGTGATAGTTGGTAATGTCTGTCTGAACGGTATTCATAAGTCTACCACTATGAGCACCTTCTTCACTAACACAAAAGAGCAGCGCCCATCCATCTTTGATCCCTGTCCAAATGTTTTTCATGTGAAAGAGAGAAACAGTAATGGTTGGAGAAATTGCCATGAGACGTGTTCTATGGAACAACTTATCCACAATCATAAAGGTGTTCAGTTTGGCCAAGAAGTGTTTAAGGTTACTTGTGATGACAACAAATTGGCTCCATCTATCAATGAATGACCTGTCGTTTCTTCACATTATGAAATTAGAGCTGAAAAAGGATGAAAGCAACAGCTGGGTGGCACCATTGCCTTTTAAAGCCCCAAGGTGCAGACTCCCTAATAACAAAGTTCAAGCCATAAAAAGATTGTCAGCCTTGAGACGTAGTCTAGAGCATAACCCAGAGATGAAACAGCATTTCTTTACCTTTATGAGTAAAGTTTTCAACAACAAGCATGCTGAAGAAGCTCCTGCTCTTATGGAAGGAGAAGAGTGCTGGTATCTGCCTCTCTTTGGCATATATCACCCTAAAAAACCCAGAAAGATAAGAGTTGTCTTTGATTCCAGTGCTCGTTATGAGAATGTCTCGTTGAATGATGTTCTCTTATCGGGACCAGACCTGAACAACACCCTTCTTGGGGTGATTCTGCGATTTCGCAAGGAAGCTGTAGCCATAACAGTCGACATTGAACAAATGTTCTACTGTTTCTTAGTAAGAGAGGAAGATCGCAACTTCCTAAGGTTTCTGTGGTTCCGTAATAATGACCCATCCAAAGACATTATTGAATATCGTATGCGGGTCCATGTTTTTGGCAACAGTCCATCACCTGCGGTAGCCACATACTGTCTTCGGCAGTCGGTCAAAGACGGCGAACCTAAAGTCAAGAACTTTGTGAACCGTGACTTCTATGTTGATGATGGTTTGAAGTCTCTTCCTACAGTCAAAGAGGCGGTGGATCTGCTCAAAAACATGCAAAAGACTCCTGCTAGCTACAACTTAAGACTGCACAAGATAGCTTCAAACAGCAAAGAGGTTCTGAAAGCCTTCCCAACACAAGATCATGCCAGTGATCTCAAAGATTTGGATCTTGGATCTGATATGCTTCCTATGCAGTGCAGTTTAGGTTTGAATTGGAGTCTGAAATCTGACACTTTTACCTTCAAAATAGCTACGGAATCAAAACCCTTTACTCGTCGAGGTGTTCTATCCACCATTTGATAGCATCTTTGACCCCTTGGGTTTGGTAGTGTTACACGTGCAGACAGCGAAGGCAGACGAGGAGAGCGGGTCTAAATGCAAGCTTACTTTATTATAAACAGATAAACAAATAAACACAAAGAAAAAACCCACAATGGGGAAATGAACACAAGACAGAGGAAACGAGCAGGAAACACATACCAGGCTAACAACACTCAACGAATGACAAGGAGTGAACAAAAAGCAGGGCTTAAATACACAGTGAGTGATGACTGAATAAGACACAGGTGAGAACAATGAACAAAATGGCAGTGATGATGGCAGGTGGATTCTGGGAAGTGTAGTTCTTTAACAATGACAAGTGAACACGAAGACTAACAAAGAGACTAAGGGGCTACACAAGGGACAAAAGTGAAAACTAAGGAATGCAAAGGTGACAAAAATGGCAGACAGAGGGCAACAGTGAAACAAGACAAGGAATTCCTAACAGGTAGCTCCAGTTACAATCCATGGAAAATCAATCATGAGAGAGCTTAACAACCATAACGATGATTGGGATTCTCCTCTACCCAAAGAAATGGAACAAAAATGGGACATGTGGCGACTTTAATTAAGGATTTAATTGAGGTACACATTCCAAGATGTTACACAAATATATTACCTTCTACAGCTGCACGAAGGGAGTTATTTGTTTTCTCTGATGCATCAACAAAAGCCATAGCCGCTGTGGTCTACCTCAGAGTAACAGATTTAGATGGAATCAGCCATCTCGTCTTCGTCATGGGTAAAGCAAAACTCAGCCCAGAACAAACAATTCCCCGTCTCGAGTTGTGTGCTGCGGTTCTGGCAGTAGAACTGGCAGAGTTCATCGCTTCAGAAATTGACCTACCCTTGGATGGCACTACTTACTTTACAGATAGTAAGGTAGTCCTAGGTTACATATGTAATGAGTCTCGTCGATTCTATGTATATGTCAGCAATCGTGTCCTTCGGATTCGTAAGTCTTCACGTCCAAGTCAATGGAAGTATGTGCGTACAGATGAGAATCCAGCAGACATTGCAACAAGGTATGTAACTGCTGCTCATCTCCAAGACACCAATTGGCTGCATGGACCAAAGTTTCTGATAAACAAACCCCAAACTCTACTGGAGGAGAACAAATATGAGCTTGTGAATCCTTCTTCAGATGTAGATGTACGACCTCAAGTCTCTACATTGCAGACCACAATAATGAGTAAGAGTCTCGGAACTCAGCGCTTTTCTAATTTTCCACTTGGAAGTCTACTACTCGTGCCATAGTCTTCTTCATATAACTCGTCAGTTTCATAAAGGTTCTTCAACAGAAACATTGAGTTGCAATGGCTGGCATTACTGTTCCAATGCTCCAACAGTCGAAGAACTCTTATGTGCGAAGAAAATTATCATCAAGGCGGTCCAACAGGAGACCTATGCTCAAGAGTATCAGAGTTTGGAAAAAGGGAACAAGCTCTCCAGGAAAAGCCTTCTTAAAGGCTTAGGCACGTTCATAGATGCAGAGGGTAGGAGGACGATTGACAGAAGTTCAGATAGAGTATGATCTAAAAAAGCCCCTTATCATCCCTGGGGAAACATCACATCGCAACACTTTTAATCAAACATCATCACGAGAAAGTGCGACATCAGGGAAGACATTATACAGAGGGTGCGGTGCGTGCTGCTGGCTATTGGATAGTGGGTGGCAAGAGATGCGTTTGCAGTGTCATTCATGAATGTGTCACATGCAGAAGACTAAGAAGAGAACCTCAGACTCAGAAATGGCTGATCTTCCAGTAGATCGAGTATCTACTGATCCTCCATTTACGAATGTGGGACTAGATGTGTTCGGCCCATGGAGTGTGTCAGCACGACGAACCAGAGGAGGTCATGCACAGAGCAAAAGGTGGGCAGTAATATTCACCTGCATGAGTGTGCGAGCTGTGCATATTGAGCTAATTGAGTCTTTAGATACATCTAGCTTCATAAATGCCCTACGGCGTTTTCTTGCTATTCGAGGACCTGCGAAGCTAATCCGCTCAGACAGAGGAACAAATTTCATAGGTGCTTGCAGGGAGCTTAACATTTCTTCTAATGTTGACAATACCTCTGTTAAAAAATTTCTCGTGGATCAGGGTTGTATCTGGCAGTTTAACCCACCTTATGCTTCTCATATGGGTGGGTCTTGGGAAAGGATGATTGGACTTGCCAGGAGGATACTAGATGCCATGTTCCATCAGCTTGGATCTTCGGCACTAACACATGAGGCACTTTCCACTTTAATGGCAGAAGTTGCTGCTATAATCAATGCCCGAACTCTTGTTCCAGTGTCAACTGATCCAGATGACCCGTTCATTCTCACACCCAATGCACTCCTAACTCAAAAGGTCACAATTGCTCCTGCCCCAGCTGGTGATTGGGTCAAAGACCTTCATAATCGGCAGTGGCGTCGAGTACAACACTTGGCACAAACTTTCTGGGATAAATGGAAAAAACAGTACTTAACTCTTTTGCAACCCAAAACTAAATGGCCCTCTAACAAGCCTGACCTTGAAATAGGAAGCATTGTGCTCTTGAAAGATGAACAACAAAAAAGGAACGAATGGCCTATGGGACTTGTAACACAAGTCTTTCCAAGCAAAGATAACAAAGTGCGTAAAGTGGAAGTTAAGGTCTTTAAAAAGGAAGGCCCAAAGTTCTTCATATGGCCTGTCACTAAGACAGTCCTTCTTCTTGCTCCTGAGAAACTTGATTAAGTCAATTCAAAAGACTTGTGAGTAGTGGCATGATGTCCACGCCAGACGGGGAGTGTGCTGGAACAAATAGATGTTACAGATTTTTATATTCTGTGTTTAATTTGTTAATAGATTTAATTGTTTGAATGCCTGTAATTCTTTAATATTATTCTGGCATCTATACTCCTGTTTTACTTTATTCATGGTTAGAGCTCCATCTAGTGGCAAATTTGACGTTGCGTTATTCCGAGATTTTCCGGGATTCACGTCCATCCGGAATTAGTGAGTGCTCTATGCGGTCAGTGATAAGATGGCTCTTGTAAATCGCCATGTTCTCTGTAATCTTTAACCTTGCAACAGCATTGCTTGTAAGTGTTTATCTGATTTACATAGATGTTCTTTATAGTATGTATAAATGTGCTCTGTTATGGTTAAGGAGTATTAGTACTCCTCTTCCGTCAGACTAACGCATAAGCCGCATTGTATTCAGCGCCATTTTGCTACATTCGTTATTCATGTCTAGAAATGTCATGTTTATTTTGTAAGCATTATTAGTAAATGACATTTATGTGGATGTTGATATGATGCTGTAATTAGTGTTAATTTCCTGGATGTTATTATTATTGAAATATGTTTATTGTTTATTTGTAGTTTCACTCCATGCCCAAGATCATTTAACCTGTAGACCAACAAACACCTTGTCTTCAGAGTCGTTTGAGGGAAGGGAGTTTATCTGACTGTCAAAACATCAAGCTATGTAGAGGACAGTACATAGTCCATTGTACTTATATTAGAGTTGAGACATTTCATATTTTCCATCAAACATGAAAATTGTCAATATTTCTGTTATATAGGATTTTTCTTACACGGTCACCACAAACACCTAATTCATTTTATATGTATGTGAAACCATATCAACCATTTAAAAAAATGAATTACTTAAAACTATCATTAGAGTTTATTTACCTTGAAAAAATAGGATGCTCTATAAAGAATAAGCATATAGATTTACTTAACTGAATTTAAGGGAGGTGAAGTTACATATGCGTTCTAGGGTTGAAGATGTTCGATATGGTCCGGTTTTGAGCTGAAACTGCTGTTATGTGTGTTCCATGTGCATTTCTGAATGCACAGCTCTTTTGCGCTGTCATGTATGTGGTATTGCAGTGATTGGATGAAAATCATTCAGAGGGTGCTCCCTCTCATGAATAATGTGGAGATGTTCTCTGAATCAAAAGATGTATTGCCGTGGCCAAAAGTATTGGCCGTGACACACAATGTGTGTTTCTCAAAGTTTTCTGCTTCAGTTGTTGTGGTGTTAATTCACATTGTTTCTAGATTATTGTGCAGAGTGATCAGATGCATTTTAAATAATTGCAAAAAGCTTCATTGGCCAAAAAAAATATATATCACAAAAACCCAAATTTCACAGTTTTTTGGCCCTGGCACAAAATGACCAGCTAACATAATTTCACTAATCATATCAGCAGCACCTGGGAAAGTGTGAACGCGTACTAGTAAGGTGAAATCACTCTATCATTCTTATTGGATTATAAGAGCAGATCGATTGCTATAAAAGGAGGGAAGAAGTGTTTCCAATCATTGTGTTCTTGTTAGCAATGGTTACTTCTAAAGAAAGACATGCAGCCATCATCGCTTTGCATCAAAATGGCCTCACATGCAAGGAAATTGGTGCAAAGAATATTGTACCTGAAAGAACCATTTACCGGATCATCAAGAACTTCAAGGAGAGAGGTTCAACTGCAGTGAAGAAGGCTTCAGGATGTCTCTGGTGTGTCCAGCAAGTGTCAGGACCGTCAGCTACGGAATTGTGTCACCACCAGTGCAGAGCTTGCTCAATATTATCAGCAGGTTGGTGTGAATACATCTGCACGCACAGTGAGGCAAAGAATTTTGGACAATGGCCTGGTGTCAAGAAGAGCAGCAAAGAAGCCACTTATCTCCCAGAAAAACATCAAGGACAGACTGAAATTCTGCAGGAAGTACAAGGATTGTACAGCAGAAAACTGGTGCAAAGTTATTTTCTCTGATGAAGCCCCCTTCCAACTGTTTGGGACATCTGAAAAATCGGTAGTTCGGACAAGAAAAGGTGAATGCTACCATGAGTCCTGTGTCGTGCCAACAGTGAAGCATCCTGAGACCATCCATGTGTGCGGTTGCTTTTCATCCAAGGGAGTGAGCTTTCTCACAATTCTGCCCAAAAACAGTGCCATGAATAAAGAATGGTATCAAAACGTCCTGCAAGAGCAACGTCTCCCAACGATCCAGGAGCAATTTGGTGATGATCCGTGCATTTTCCAGCATGATGGAGCACCATGTCACAAGGCAAGAGTGATAATGAAGTGGCTCTGGGATCATTACATTGAAATTTTGGATCTGTGGCCAGGCAACTCCCTGGATCTTAATCACATAGAGAACCTGTGGTAAATCCTCAAAAGGCGAGTTGACAAACATAAGCCCAAAAAATTTGATCAAATCAGAGCACTAATAAGGCAAGAATGGATCGCCATCAGTCAGGATTTGGCCCAGAAGCTGATATCCAGCATGCCAGAGTGAATTGCAGAGGTTATGAAGAACAAGGGTCAACACTGTAAATATTGACTCTTTGCATACAGTTTATTGAATGTTTTTGCCAATAAAAGCCTTTAAAACTTATGAAACACTTATCATTGTTTTCCAGTATACCATAGAAACATGTGAAAAAATAATCTACAAATACTGAAGCAGCAAACTTTGCAAAACACAAAAATTATGTCACTGGCAATAATTTAGGCCACGGCTTTTTATATCCAATCACAATTTTAATTTTTAATCTTCTGTTTCTCTGTCAACTTCAGGATTCCTCTCTGGGCCGGAGTGCTTATAACCATTATTGACACATTTGTGTTCCTGTTTTTGGACAAATATGGTACGTAAATGCCAAAGGATCATAAAATAATGATCCAAACCTGCATCTTGGATGTAATCGGAATAATGTCTAGTTTGTTTTGTTATTAGGTCTGCGGAAACTTGAGGCTTTCTTTGGGTTCCTCATCACTACCATGGCTCTCAGCTTTGGTTATGAGGTACAGTATACCTGCAGCCTATTCATTAAAGTGTTAATTGTACTGTTTATCACAGGGGTGTCCGTACTCTCCTTGAATATATTCTAAAGCAATGGGAAGTTTATTAATTGTTGTAAATTGTTTATTTTTGATGTTCCGTTGAATCAAGCAAAATAATTCCTGGACTTCTCAGCGCCATTTGAGAGTAAGGACATAAGAGTGCGTTCAAAACATTTATCACTTCTTTGCTTGTACTGTGCTCACAGCTCACACTTGCGTGTCAACCAAGTCGTATTTGTAATACAAGTAACAACAGAACAGAAACTATGATTGAGCAACTAATAAATAAATAGCAATGCCTTAAATCACATCGCAGGGAAATGTAACATATTTTGATTATTGTTATGCGTCTCTCCCAAAACTGCTTGTGCTTTGCAGTGACACTGAATGGATGGGCACTGAATGTAACAAGTTCTTACCCAATATATTATTTGTTGCAATACTGCATTGTCCGAAATGAACTTTTACATAAAGGGGCCAATAATTTCCTTATGGATATAATCTTCAGGGGAATTTTTGTTTATGTGGAAACATTTTTTTTTACTGTCATTCTTTTGTTAAAACATTTTTATGTTATAGTGTGTAATGCTACTCAAAGTAGAATTTTAAGAACAATATAAGATGGTATGAATAAGAAAACAAACCACAGCATTGTTTGCCCACACATTTTGTAATTTGTTGTTCAATTTTGGGGGCAATTTTTGCCCCGAGCCCCCCTTTGTTACTGACCCTGCATTACTGTTCTATTACAAGCGTTCTTGGTGAGAGAAATATCCTTTATTAACACAAAATGTGAATAAAATTCCATAATATTAAGCATACAATATAAAGATGATGCAGTATTGGCATCTAGCCTTTCTTTATTATTATTAAAACTGTGTGGCCCACAATACCTTATTTTTTTTTTTTTAATCTGGCCCCCAGTAAAAAAAGTTTGGACACCCCTGGTTTATCAAATACCGGCCCACCTCAGCCCACCATGGATAACTCCATATATTACGTATTGGTTTCATTTTCCCTTTAATAGACTAATTTTGTCCCATCCTGGCACTTTTTTGTTTTAATATAAAATTTTTCTATAGTGCTATGTTTTTGAGAGACATGAACTATATTTAAGGTATTTTAGTTTTACTTCTGTTGTAATTTCTCATTGCCTCAAGAGCAAGTAAGTGAAAACTGGCACATCCCAACTTAAAAAAATTCTAGAAAACCTACTCATTGCAAGAAGATACAAAGCAGTGAATGTGTAACCTCTTTAAAAACAGCCTTTGAAGGCATATAGACACTAAATTAAATTACTTCAAATATTAAAATATGTTCTCAAGACTTGTAAAATCCAGCCTCTTCATGTTCTCTGTCTAAAGTAAAATGTTATTTACAAAAATGATATGTATGAAATTATAAATATAAACTTTATTTGTTATAACTTTTGATGTTTGCATCAAAAGCAGGTTGTACTGTAAACCATAAAGATGTCGAATTATAGATTACTTTGGATAGTAAAGAATGTTTTAGAACTCGAAAGACTCGTACACATTGAGTAACAAGATAAATAAAATAAAAGGTAGCACTTCATATAAAGAAATGTTGCAGACACCTGCATTAGGCCTAAATTGAATATGCCCCTGTTGGTCAAAATTGAGAGAAATGGATTCTAAATTGTATTTTGTGATTTTTATTTCCACTGTATGTATGTGGTGTTGCATTTTTGTATTTCATTAAATATTGGCATGATATATTGCTGTAACCCTACGATTAATCACAATTAATTTAATTAACGTAGTTAACACATTCATTTACAAGAAAATTAATAAATGGCCTATGTACAGTCAGGTCCATAAATATTGGGACATTGACACAATTCTAATCTTTTTGGCTCTATACACCACCACAATGGATTTGAAATGAAACGAACAAGTTGTGCTTTAACTGCAGAATTTCAGCTTTAATTTGAGGGTATTTACATCCAAATCAGGTGAACGGTGTAGGAATTACAACCGTTTGTATATGTGCCTCCCACTTTTTAAGGGACCAAAAGTAATGGGACAATTGGCTGCTCAGCTGTTCCATGGCCAGGTGTGTGTTATTCCCTCATTATCCCATGTACAAGGAGCAGATAAAAGGTCCAGAGTTCATTTCAATTGTGCTATTTGCATTTGGAATCTGTTGCTGTCAACTCTCAATATGAGATCCAAAGAGCTGTCACTATCAGTGAAGCAAGCCATCATTAGGCTGGAAAATCAAAACAAACCCATCAGAGAGATAGCAAAAACATTAGGTGTGGCCAAATCAACTGTTTGGAACATTGTTAAAAAAAAAAGAACGCACCGGTGAGCTCAGCAACACCAAAAGACCCGGAAGACCACGGAAAACAACTGTGTTGGATGACCGCAGAATTCTTTCCCTTGTAAAGAAAACACCCTTCACGACAGTTGGCCAGATCAAGAACACTCTCCAGGAGGTAGGTGTATGTGTGTCAAAGTCAACAATCAAGAGAAGACTTCACCAGAGTGAATACAGAGGGTTCACCACAAGATGTAAACCATTGGTGAGCCTCAAAAACAGGAAGGCCAGATTAGAGTTTGCCAAACAACATCTAAGAAAGCCTTCACAGTTCTGGAACAACATCCTATGGACAGATGAGACAAAGATCAACTTGTACCAGAGTGATGGGAAGAGAAGAGTATGGAGAAGGAAAGGAACTGCTCATGATCCAAAGCATACCACCTCATCAGTGAAGCATGGTGGTGGTAGTGTCATGGCGTGGGCATGTATGGCTGCCAATGGAACTGGTTCTCTTGTATTTATTGATGATGTGACTGCTGACAAAAGCAGCAGGATGAATTCTGAAGTGTTTCGGGCAATATTTATCTGCTCATATTCAGCCAAATGCTTCAGAACTCATTGGACGGCGCTTCACAGTACAGATGGACAATGACCTGAAGCATACTGCGAAAGCAACCAAAGAGTTTTTTAAGGGAAAGAAGTGGAATGTTATGCAATGGCCAAGTCAATCACCTGACCTGAATCCGATTGACCATGCTTTCACTTGAAGACAAAACTGAAGGGAAAATGAACAAGAACAAGCAGGAACTGAAGACAGTTGCAGTAGAGGCCTGGCAGAGCATCACCAGGGATGAAACCCAGCGTCTGGTGATGTCTATGCGTTCCAGACTTCAGGCTGTAATTGACTGCAAAGGATTTGCAACCAAGTATTAAAAAGTGAAAGTTTGATTTATGATTGTTAATCTGTCCCATTACTTTTGGTCCCTTAAAAAGTGGGAGGCACATATACAAACTGTTGTAATTCCTACACCGTTCACCTGATTTGGATGTAAATACCCTCAAATTAAAGCAGAAAGTCTTCGTTTCATTTCAAATCCATTGTGCTGGTGTATAGAGCCAAAAAGATTAGAATTGTGTCGATGTCCCAATATTTATGGACCTGACTCTATATTTATTTTTATTATGTAGATTTATGAAGCAATGCCCTTTACTTGTCTACAACACAAGGCTACAACAGACTGCATCTAAACACAAAGGAAATGGAAAGATGAAACTCAGTCATAATTTGGTGATACCAATCATAATTTAATCATACAATTACTTTTCATACACTTTATGGATGGATCATGTGTAAAGATTATGCTGGCCGACGCAAAGTCCTGTGCTGGTATTCACAGGTGAATGTGTTTTGTTTGTGGTTAATATTTCACTTGTTTTTCCTTTGGTTATTTCTAGTATGTGCGCGTAGGTCCAGACCAGAGCGAAGTTTTGAAGGGCATGTTTGTGCCATACTGTAGCGGCTGTGGGCCTGCGCAATTAGGGCAGGCTGTTGGGATAGTTGGAGCAGTTATAATGCCTCATAACATCTATCTGCACTCTGCTCTTGTAAAGGTATGTAAAATACTTGTGCTTCCATTAAATATTGATGTAAATAATCCTAACTATGCACATCACATACAGTGTTTCCCCTAGGATTTTATTTTATTCAGCAGTGGTGCTGTTGTGCACACATCCTGCAACGCTGGACCCATATTAATGCGTGTTGGTCAGAGAATAGATTAAAACGGGTGTCAAACTCAATTTCAGCCTGGGCCACATCAGGGTTTATTTGTGCCCTCAAAAGTCCCTTTGAAAATGTGGCATCAGCACCTGCTTTAGTTGCACCCATGCAAATAATACTACATGTTATGTGTATTGAAATGCACATTTGATAGTACAGCATTGATTTTGAGGTTGGGATGCAGTTGAAAATTATGATATTTACAATAGTAACATATGTGGAAACCTAATTTTCTTTAAATTAAAATTTTCTGACATTGTGAATAAGTTGGGTCTTCTTTACAGATTCCTTTCATCAGGCTCCTACCGATGAAATTACAGTCATCTCTTGGAATTTCTAAAGCCAAACAAAACAACTTACATTTTTCTGCAGTCAGAGAGCATTACAAGAGCACAGATTTTACATGGAAAACTGATAGCTTGGTCCATAATTATGAAAATGCACCATAGTTCTTCCATAGTTTTACAATTAAATTTGTAATAGTTCATGGTAACCATAGGTAAAACCATGCATGGCTCCTCACTAACATGGTTGGTAACTATGGTTTCTATATAAAGAACTATGGCATTTTTGTAATGAAATAGCAGCAGTCTAAATACATCTAGAAATCTTTTCTGCCACAACTGCCATAGGTAATACAGTACAGTTAATGTTACTGCGGTGAATCCATGTTAAAGTTTTGTAAGCGTTGTGATCGGAGAATTGAAAAGCTTTCTGATTTATGTTTTTCTCCTGTTTTCTTTGTCAGTGCCATTTAGAATGTGAGGGGCTGTTTGTTTTAAACTAGTTTCATCACCGAGACATATGAGTTTTACAACAGACAATTCTGTACCATATTCAAACGGGTTTTGCAAATCCCACAGCACATCTTACTGCTCCACAAGCACATTTAAAATAGTCTGTTCAGTTGAGACCAGTCTGTGAATTACCACACCTGCTTTGCCCTCATGCTGCTTTATTTATGATTAAGCCATGTTTTAATTGACCCATGTAGTGCTGTTTCATTCCACTGTTGAAGCATGCAAAATGCGCTTCAAACATACAGATGACGGGGAAGTCTCATTAATATTCAAAAGGAAAGCGCTAACTGATTGTTCAGTGAAACGTTGTGATCCCCTGCCATCCTACGTTTCCGAAATCTGGCATACCGCGCATTTTCCCAGTAGGCCGATGCACTTTGGGGGCGATCATGGGCGGACTGACCAGCGGGAGAACTGAGCGGGCCGGTGGTGCATCCACGAAACGTGCTGAATTATCCGCCGCATTATGCAGAACGGACCACAATATGGCGCCGTGATATGCAGAAAAGGACAGCGAACCCAAACCCACCCTGCTCAATTTTTGGGCCATTTGCCATGTGAAATCCAGGGCTGATTTGTCATCCCAGTCAAGCCCTGGGGCCACTTTAAATGATGCGAGATTGACATGTGTTGTTATGCGGTGATGTGTGTGTGGTGGGGTCCCTTTTTCAGTATAGAAAGTGCACAGCTGACTGGGACTGGCATTATGTTGCGTCAAAGTATATTAAATTAACCATGTGAAATTACAACAGCGCCGCTGCAAAATGCATATAGGGAAAACACTGGCATATATGTTTGGGACCATTGTTCATAAATCGGATAACACTCTGTAAAGGGGTTAATGAAAAGGAAGAGGTGAGAACCGGCTTGACAATATAAATAATAGTTTAATGAAGAACTAAACAAAAAACACACAGGTGTCGGTCAGCTGTCCGTAAATCTCTCTCTCTCTGTCGCACCGCAGCTTCCAGTCAGCCTTTATCCCTTTATGTGGTTTGATTAGCCTGATTAGGGGCCGGGGACCATTCCTCCCTTGTTCTCTCAAGCCAGGGAGCCTGTACATGTAGAACCAAAAAAAAAGTAGCACCTACACGCCGTAACTGCGATCGTGCCAAATTAACAAAACATTTTAAAAAGAGAGGGAAAGGCCAACACGGAGCGGCAGTGGAAAAGAGAGAGGAGAGAGAGAGAGGAAAACAAAACACTTACTCGCCAGTTATCCAATACGCTGTAGCTTGGCCTCGGCCACTCCTCCACCCTCTAATGGACGACAGCCGCACCTACCCGGACGGATCAACGCCCCGCCACGTTTTTGGTGGACGGTAGGGGTCTCCCCCACCCCTGGCAGCAGTCCAGGTGGTTGGTTGGTAGCCCCTCCTCCCCTCACGGTCGGTGGCCTTTCCTCCGCTTCCATCCTCCGGCAGATATCCAAGGCTGCTCAATTCGGGTGGATGGTAGTGGCAAGGAATCAACTACAGCGCATCCCTCCTCCTCCCCGGATTTCGGCACCAGTGTAAAAGGGTTAATGGAAAGGAGGCGGCGAGAACCGGCTTGACAATATAAATAATAGTTTAATGAAGAACTAAACAAAAAGACAAATACACAGGTGTCGGACATAGAGAGATTTATGTCGCACTGCAGCTTCCAGTCAGCCTTTATCCCTCTCTGAGGCTTGATTAGCCCAATAGGGGCCGGGTGTGCGGAATCACTACCCGGCCCCGCCCTCCGCGCTGCCACACACTCATTCCAATCACCTTTAGCAAAACAAACCATCAGTGTAGAACACACAAACTTTTTGAAAACTTTTTACTGTTACTACGAGTTTTACTACTAATGATTTAAAAAAGTACTGGTACTTTGGTACCAAGTCAGTATTAAATTAAAAAAGATGTAATGATACCAGTGATTCTACAGAACCTGTAGTACCAAGCACCGACTTAATTTGGTACCCTTTTGGTACCATGTGTCTTAATGACACATGACTGCTTTCAAATGCTCAAGCTTATTTGAGCATGTGCTCTGTTACTCCTTTTACACTGAAATGCACAACTAATCAAATTAAAATCGTGATATGTCCTGGTGTGATTATTAAACCGCAAAATGTTGCAATCTTAGTCTGTATGAGCTGCACGAGTTTTAATTAAAATAATGTGTGAAGCAGACTGCTCATAATTATTCTATTTTTATTTTCTATTCTATTTTTACTTGTTAAATGATTAAGGAAACATGTTTGATTGGACACCATTTTGATAATGAAATTAAACTTTAGGAAATGGAATTCTGGAAAAAAAGGAAAAAGGATTTGGGGAAAAAATAAAACAGATTTCAGTGTTAGAAACATGCATATCTATTAATTTATTTATTGTTCAATAGCACATAATCATCATATTAGCACATTGTTTCTGTGGTATCGAAATTGGTATAGAGATCCATGAAATTTCACTGGTATCGGTACCAACTACTGACATTTTGGTACAGTGACGACCCTATTTACTACAATAATGTTATGATGGGACAGATTATTTATTTTATCTAGTTGAATAAAGTACTTTTAAAGGCAAAATACTCTTAATAGGGAACTTTAAAATATTACTTTTACTAATGTTTTCATGTTTGTGTGTGTTTTGATATCCGTGTTTAACCTGCCAACATCAGTTACGTAAACATTATGTATATAAGTCGCTTCAGACTATAAATTGCAGGACTTTTCAGATGATGCAAAAAGGTGACTAATATTCTCAAATAATATGGTAATTTTATTTATAAGGCTTGTACTGTCAAAGTGATGTATTGGCATTATTTTGGCCACCCTGCTGTCAGGATATCGGAAGAATACAATTATTATTTTTTTACTTTTTTTATTTTTATTTTTTGTCCACCACTAGATATAACACCGTTCTGCAGCCCTGAATTGTTAATGCACTGCTGTTGGGAAACAAACAGAATCTTATACAGATGAGGCCTTTAAAATGTCAAAAATTTTCATGCGCTAACCCTAGTTACATAATAAATATGCTAGCAACATGCTAGCGACACCTTGCTACATGTTAGTAATTCCTAGCAACATGCTAACAAGATGCTAGCAACCCCTAGCTACATGCTAAAACAGACTAGCAATGCCTAGCAACATGCTAGCAATGCCTAACAGCATGTTAAATCATGCTAACAACTCTTATGAAAATCGAGAGTTCATATCAAATTTGTCGCCAACTTGACTCAGTCACCTTTACTAGCCACTTTGGTGGGTGGCCGCATCGCGTTCGGGACCTTATATAAGCAGTAAATATGCACCTGACGCGCATCTTCGCAGGGCGAATAAAGTGCGCTTTAGCTCGAACTGCCTCAGCACACATTAGTGTGGTCCAGAGATAGTCAGAGCTCAGCACAGTGATTCATTCGGGCTTCGATATCGCAGCGGCCAGCATAGACCACAAAACTAATGTGACAAATTTGAATTCTACTGAGAGAAGTCGAACCTCTCAAACTGACTGACTGTCCTGACATTAAACAGCACTGACGAAGTAAAGAGACTGTGTGAGACAACATTGATAACAAGGTTTTCAAAATACACATCATACAAAATTAAATGTTTTTAACCCTTTCACACGTATGATCAAACCAGTGTGATTACACTACACTAGGCAGGGCTCAGACACCATCAAACTGGTTTGATCTGCATTCATTCTGCTGTTTACCAGAAAAGATGTACTGAAGTGGCATTCATAATGAACCAGTTGCTCAAATAGTTTTTTCAACATCACAATATATTTATTTTTATGTTACAAACAAATCTATGGTAACTCTGTACAATTGTGGTGAGAAGAATAGCATCTCAGAATGTTTTGGTGGCATGAGGGGGACTTAAACAATATTAGGCAGGGGGTTTTACTGTTGTGGCTGATGGGTGTATGTTTGATAATATATAATATTATGTCCAGTGCACCCGCTGTGCTACTCTCTGTCCTCCAGTGCATCTACCTTAAAAGGTAATGTAAGATTTTTCTTTTCTTTTTTAACTACTGTACAGCGTGCATTAAAGAACTGGGGGTGTCCGTCAGTACAGGGGAAACTCGTGTGCAAAAAGGTTAATGCAGTAACACTATCTGGTTTCTGGTATAGATGCATATTAAATCAATTAAGGCGAATATAAATAAGACTTAATTTATTAATATTATTCTGTAATTATTTTCTGATCAAAAAATGTAGGACTTCCATAAATGAAAAAAAAAAAAGATTAATGTAGATTTGATTATCCATTTCATGACCCCATTATTTGTGACTGAGTTTAATTAGGGGCCAAGCATTGAAGGTGCATTAGGCACCTATTGTTTCTGTTAGTGTTATTTTTATTATTAGGGGCCAAGCGCCGAAGGCGCGTATTGTGTTTGTTAGTGTTCTCTTTTTTTTTTTCTTATTTTTATTTCCAATTACATTTTTGTATTGATTTATAGACAAATAAGAAAAAACACAACATATATACACTCACCTAAAGGATTATTAGGAACACCTGTTCAATTTCTCATTAATGCAATTATCTAATCAACCAATCACATGGCAGTTGCTTCAATGCATTTAGGGGTGTGGTCCTGGTCAAGACAATCTCCTGAACTCCAAACTCCAATCCTTTAGGTGAGTGTACATTGAATCAATATTTAACAATCACGGCTTCCATGGCAATTATGCGAGTCAGCGACACATGAACTCAACAGAGAATGTGATGACAAACAAAAAACAAACCAGCAGACTCACCGAGACCGTACCAACAGATTCCACCCATCTCATGTTTACATCCCTTAATGATCATCATGGAAAGTACTTAGCCACGCTCTAGTAACCAAACCCCATTGACTTCCATTCAAAAAGGCTGAGAGTTATATTTATGGAATAGGATGTCCTAGATCAGTGTATCCCAAACTGGGGTACGCGTACTCCTGGGGGTACGTGAGGTGACAATGGGGGTACGCGAATAACATTCTGAGATTTACCGTTCTTTCGATTTCATCAGTCTAAAATAACATTCAAACCCAATTCATTCATTGGCAAAAATGATTTTGTGTGCCCTCTAGTGTAGAAACACCAAAATAGTAGTGTCAGAAATCTTTTGCAGTTAAAAAAAATACATTTATTATGCCTCACACAAGTATAATTTTTCGTCAGCCCAGCCAAGTGCTAGGTGACGTAGCTTAGTGATTGCAAGTAAAATACTTCACTGTTTTTCCAGACTCACACATGACAGTCGTCCAAGATTTTAGTTTACGTAATAAACTAAACGTAATATGCATTTAAGGTTAGATGCATAGGGAGTTTTGATACTGATGGTATAAGTTCAAAAGCTTTGATGACAGGTGTCAGACATTCAGCAGCACCAAATCATTTTCCATATTCACACACAGTTATTTCCAGTCACATTTGCTAGCATGCTAGAGACCTGTTTTTACATTGTTGCATGATGTTTTTTTCAGCAAATGAGCTCAACCTTGCTAACAGTGTCAAATGTGACATAAAAAAGCACCTTGAGCTGACTGCGCAATTGCACAGATACTTACCCGCATTGCTCGAAGTCAGCCATCAATGCCGTATCTGCAACGATGCGCAATTCCAGGCACCGAACCGAAAGCCATTCTTGCATACTGTGACGCAATGAGGGGGAGAATTCAATTTATGCACTTATATCATATCTAGCATTCCCATCTCAATCGATAAGTCATTTATTTAGTATGTGTATGATTAATATTAAATGCACAAAACATGTAAAAAAAAAAATAACATGTTTAATATAAGGGAGTTGTTTTACAAAGATAATTGTGTTAAACAGACATATTTTCAAATGACCTTGTGTGAATTTTGTCTATACGTTAGAAAGGAGGAACGCAAAAGGAAGTTGAAAGTTTGAAGGGGTTCTCCACTATAAAAAGTTTGGGAACCACTGTCCTAGATAAATGACAGTTGGCTTGTTTTACTTGGGTGAGCAATCAGACTTCAGGTATCATCATGGAAACTACTTAGCCACGCCCTATCAACCATTTAGAGCACCCTAGCCAACCAGCCCTATTGACTTCCATTAAAAATGGCTGAGAGTGATATCTTTGGATTAGAATGTCCTAGAAAAATGACAGTTGGCTTGTTTTATTTGAGTGAGCAATCAGACTTCATGTTGCAGTCTTGCAGGCTTGTTTTATTTGAGTGAGCAATCAGACTTGGTGTAGCCCTTCCCTGGGTCCCTTTCAAGAAAATACCTGCGACCATGTTAGAAACCTGGGGGTTATTTTTGATCCTGAACTAAAATTTGATAAATAAATTCTGTAATCAGAGCCAGTTTTTTTCAGCTAAAGGGGCTTCGCAAGATTAAAAGTTTTCTTACTTTCAATGATTTGGAGACCGTCATTCACGCATTTATCTCAACCAGGCTGGACTACTGTAATGCTCTGTATGCCGGAATAAACCAGTCCTCACTCTTGCGTCTACAGCTGGTACAGAATGCCGCAGCCCGTTTTTTTAACTGGGACAAAAAAGAGGGGGAGCATATTATGCTTGTGTTAGCATCACTTCATTGGTTAACTGTTCAATTCAGAGTTGATTTTAGTATTTGTATTTAAAGCACTGCATGGAATTTCTCCTGCTTATATTTCGGATCTTCTTCATCCCTACTCTTCTCAGAGAATGCGAAGATCCTCCTCTCAGCCGCTATTGACTGTTCCAAAGTCACGCTTAAAAACCAAAGGTGATAGGGCCTTTTCCGTTCGGGCACCAAAGCTTTGGAACACCCTACCTCTTTTTATTAGATCATCCACTACTCTATCTATATTTAAATCATCTCTTAAAACATACTTTTTTCTCAGGCTTATTCATAACTTGTTTTCACCATTAGTACAATTATTATTTAATATTAAATATTATTATTTTTTCTCTCTTTGTGACGCATTTTATTATGTTGATATTTTCTTTTTTTCGTATTTCATTTAATGGGTTTTATTGTAGGGGGGATGTGTTTTTTTATGACTGTTGTACTGCACCTTGGTTAGCACTCATGGTGCTTTTAAGGTGCTATATAAATAAACTTGACCTTGACCTAATCATAGAAACTAATTAGCCATGCCCTATCAACCATTTAGAGAGCTCTACAAACCAAACCCCATTGACTTCAATTCAAAATTGCTGAGAGTGATATCTTTGGATCAGAATGTCCAAGAGAAATGACAGTTGGCTTGTTTTACTTGGGTGAGTAATCCGACTTCAGGTATCATCATGGAACTATTTAGCCATGCCCTAGCAACCATTTAGAGAACCCTAGCAACCAAACCAAATTGAATAATTTTACAAATAATTTTCCATGACTTCGAGGTGAATTTTCATGACCATACATTTCCTAAAACATCTATGTACACGTCAAATAAGAAATTCATATAAAAATTTAAAACGGCATATCTGTGCAACTGATTGTCATCATGCTTAAATAAGCAAAAACGCATGCGTGATATATTTATAAGTGATATATTTGTTCAGATTGTCATACAGAAATGACAGTTTGCTTGTTTTTCTTGGATGATCAATCAGACTTCAGGTATCATCATAGAAACTACTTAGTCACACCCTAGCAATCATTGAAAATATTATCAATTGACTTGCAGTGCATCCGAAAAGTATTCACAGCGCTTCACTTTTTCCACGTTTTGTTATGTTACAGCCTTAATCCAAAATTGACTAAATTAATTATTTCCTAAAAATCTACAAACAATACCCCATAATGACAACGTGAAAGAAGTTTGTTTGAAATCTTTGCTTATTTATAAAAAAAAAAAAACGAAAATATCACATGTACATAAGTATTCACAGCCTTTGCCATCACACTCAAAATTGAGCTCAGGTGCATCCTGTTTCCACTGATCATCCTTGAGATGTTTCTACAACTTGATTAGAGTCCACCTGTGGTAAATTCAGTTGATTGGACATGATTTGGAAAGGCACACACCTGTCTATATAAGGTCCCACAGTTAACAGTGCATGTCAGAGCACAAACCAAGCCATGAAATCCAAGGAATTGTCTGCAGACCTCCAAGACAGGATTGTATCGAGGCAAAGATCTGGGGAAGGGTACAGAAAAATCTTTGCTGCATTGAAGGTCCCAATGAGCACAGTGGCCTCCATCCATAAATGGAAGAAGTTTGGAACCACCAGGACTCTTCCTAGAGCCACCTGGCCAAACTGAGCGATCGAGGAAGAAGGGCCTTAGTCAGGGAGGTGACCAAGAACCCGATGGTCACTCTGACAGAGCTCCAGCATTTCTCTGTGGAGAGAGAAGCAGCTTCCAGAAGAACAACCATCTCTGCAGCACTCCATCAATCAGGCCTTTATGGTAGAGTGGCCAGACGGAAGCCACTCCTCAGTAAAAGGCACATGACACCCCACCTGGAGTTTGCCAAAACACACCTCAGTCCATGAGAAACAAAATTCTCTGATCTGATGAAACAAAGATTGAACTCTTCGGCCTGACTGGCAAGCGTAATGTCTGGAGAAAGCCAGGCACTGCTCATCACCTGGTCAATACCATCCCTACAGTTAAGCATGGTGGTGGGAGCATCATGCTGTGGGGATGTTTTTCAGCAGCAGGTACTGGGAGACTAGTCAGAATAGAGAGAAAGATGAATGCAGCAATGTAAAGAGACATCCTTGATGAAAACCTGCTCCAGAGCGCTCTGGACCTCAGACTGGGGCAAAGGTTCATCTTTCAAAAGGACAATGACCGTAAGCACACAGCCAAGATAACAAAGGAGTGGCTACGGGACAACTCTGTGAATGGCCCATCCAGAGCACAGACTTGATCTGAAAATGTCTGTGCACCGACGCTCCCCATCCAACCTGATTGAGCTTAACCCTCTGGGGTCGACGGACGCGCCGGCGCGTCCTGCTGGATATTTTCGTCATTACAGCGGTAAGAACTTATACAGATAAGTGTAAGACATCATTAGAGACTTTAAAGGGTCTACTTTTATTTGTGTACACTCAAAATAACAACAAAATTGTGCTTTTGTAAAATAAAGAAAATAAAAAGGGTGAGCTTTCAGCAGTCTCTGTGTTCACGAGCATATTTCAGAAACACGTCACAAAAATTAACTGAAACTCCGCGAATACTTGTCACACAAACTTGAAACATATGTCTAAAGAAAGCTTAAGATTTATACATTTAAATAAAACAATTCAAATTTAAAACAAATATTCTCCTGCATTGCAATCTGTTTGAAACAAAGCGATGTACAGTTTTTACTTGGCTATCTAATTATCTGTAATGTGATCCCACCCACCAGCAGAGTGCACCATTCATACGCTAATGTGCTGAGACGATCAATGCAAATGGTACACCCTCCGACAGTGAGATTGTAAACTCGTTTCATTCATTTTTCTGATCGTTTGCAATGATACACAGGCTACATATTTTACTAGTGGGACTGTTTCCAGACTTGCCAGCCAGGATTCAGAGTATTGACATTTCAAATATGACTCCTAATAAGCAAGTTTTAGTTACATTTAAATGCTGCTTCAGCTAAAGCAGGTATTTAAATTGTATGCTGTATAATAAAAATATGATATGTAATATGATATAAAAATAATATGAATGTTTAGATTATATTTTATCTAGTGTTTATAATGCCTCATTATCATTTCCAAAGCTTGTGCTTGCAAATATTTGTTAGGGTTAAATTAGTAAAATGCACTTTAAATATGCCCATATTAGAAAATCTGCATATTATTATGATTTCTGATGGATCATGTGACACTGAAGACGGCAGTAATGATGCTGAAAATTCAGCTTTGATCACAAATTGCATTTTACAATATATTTAAATAGAAAACTGTTCTTTTAAATTGTAAAAAGAGTTCAGAATATCAATGTTGTTTCTGTATTTTGGATCAAATAAATCCAGTCTTGGTGAGCAGAAGAGACTTCTTTTAAATGGTAGTGTAGGTCTAAAATTAAAGTCTTTATGTAAAGAAAATGTATAGCCAGATTAGACTTCTTTTAACTTAAAACTTGATTTGGATCATTAAGTCTCCTCACATTCATTCTCTATCCCTCATTGATAGGCCCAGGGGAGGGGTCTTTGTCTCTCATGTGTGAATTACAATGAATATTCATGATTATTCACGCCTCCTCGCATATTACCATTCAACACTAAAATTGTCTTACAAAGTTAAATTACTATATTGTTTTGTATGAAAGGGTGATCAGGATGGTTTTCACATCATTTTGTAGCAAAAACTCTAGGCTACAAGATCCAGTTCTCAAAAGTCTTGTGGACAAATGTTTAGTATGTGTAATATGGCCTTATTTCAGTCACTTAAAATTTTTGTTTTTTCAAAAACCATGCATAAACGTTATTTTTTCAAAAATACAAACCTGTACATACATGTTGCTCACATATTATTGTAGCCCAGTTTGTGCTGAATAGTGTTATCAGACTTTAGCCATTAATTTGTTTTTGAACAACTGAAAAAAGCACAAAGGTCAAGGCATGTCAAAACTTGTCAAAATACCCTCAGACCCCAGAGGGTTAAAAGGTCTTACAAAGAAGAATGGGAGAAACTCCCCAAAAATAGGTGTGCCAAGCTTGTAGCATCATACTCAAAAAGACTTGAGGCTGTAATTGGTGCCAAAGGTGCTTCAACAATGTATTGAGCAAAGGCTGTGAATACTTATGTACATGTGATTTTTATTTTTATTTTTTTTATACATTTGCAAAGATTTCAAACAAACTTCTTTCACATTGTCATTATGGGGTATTGTTTGTAGAATTTTGAGGAAAATAATGAATTTAATAAATTTTGGAATAAGGCTGTAACATAATAAAATGTGGAAAAAGTGAAGCGCTGTGAATACTTTCCGAATGCACTGTATCTTTATATGTATTTAACTATTTTCATATGAATCAGTGTTGTTACATGACTGTTGAAAGGAAATGAGAGATGACCAAGAGGGGTGTAATTCTAGTGTATTGTTTTGAATGGAAGTGGACAGGTTTTCCATAGAGATGTAATCTATTAGTAAGTTTTTCCAAGATGTAATATGTATGGTGTTCCTTGATTTCCAGTTCATGAGAATAGTAGTGCCACTAGGAGCAATTGACTGTTTGTGTTGTTTAAATTGATTATGGATATGTTACCTAGTATACAGAGGGAGGGAGACTTTGGGATGTGACATCCCATAAGGACCTATAGTGATTCAGTGATGATTTCCACAAAAAATTGAATTGGGGTGCAATGCCAAAGTGCGTGAACATAGGTGTCTGGGTTATTTTGTGTGCAATGTGAGCAGGTTGAATGATTTTTCTACAAAAGATATGGATTCAACCATTCCCTTATGTGCGTTTTACAGCTTATTGTTTGGTACACAATTTCGGACACTAGTTGGCACTATAATAAGCACTTATGCATTTGTGGTCATAACTCGGCCGTAAGGGATAGGATCAAAATAATTTTCACCTCTGAATCCTTGAGTTAAGGTCTACAAAACGTATATCTCAGATTTAATTTCTGCCTATAAAATGTTTTCCTCCAAGGCCATAAGTCCGATTCACTCGACATTTGGTATATATCATCTATGGAAGCTCTTGACAAAAACATCAAAATAATTTTATTTCGTTGAAGCATTATGAAGATATAAGCCAACAAACTGGGCAGGTGTCATCATTGTCATTTAAATTGGCCTATATCTACCAAACTTAAAGTCCAAATGTAACGAAACGTGAAACACCTAGACAAAACGACATTCTAAGGCTGCGTGCCAAGTCACGTCAAATTCTGCCTATAGGGTTCGCTTCAACTGAAAAACATTCAACTGATAACATATCACTCAAATATCATTTGGAAAAATCAACAAACATGGCCGCCAGCAGCCGATCAACTTTCAGCTGCTAATAACATCAAATCTGAATCGGCGGTCATTACAAAACTTGAGATATTTGTACACAGTTTCAAAATGAGGCTGTGTACCAAGTTTTGTGAGAATCGGCCACAAGGTGGCACTATAACAAGAACATTTATGTTTTTCTAATAATTCCTTATTCATATAATCATTTTTATCCATTAAATCGTCTAGAACAATGGTTTTCAAACTTTTTTTTAAGAGTTACCCTTTTTTTTTTTTTTATTGACGTGACCCATATACACAACCACCATTTAAAATGTTGCATTCAATCAAGTCAAGCAATAAGAATACTAAAATATCTATATGAATGAGGCACGTCAGGGCAATGACCAATTTCTTTGACACACCATTTTCTTCAATATGTTTCATCATTGTCGGGAACATGTAGTAGCTTGGGGTTTTGATTCGCAGCTGCCAAAGGTCAAGTGATTTCTGAAAAGCCTGAATTTGTTTGCAATGTCTGAAAATATTGTCCTCCCTTCCTTGTAATTTTAGATTCAGTTAATTTAGAGCAGAAAATATGTCAGCAAGAAAAGACAGGGTTTAAAGCCATTTCTCATCACTGAATGAGCCTGCAATTTTCCTTAGTTAGGAAAGCATGTATTTCATCACTCAATTCATACACTCGGCAGACCACACTGCCCTTTGACAGCCATCTCGCATTTCAGTACACGGGCTCAAAGTCTGCTATTAAGAGCACTACCTTTAATGTAGTTCACAACTTTAACAATGTCTCTCATCAACACTTCAAGCTCAAGTGGGATTCCTTTTGATGCCAAAGCTTCATGATTAATAAAACAATGATTTCAAACAATGTTCTGTCCTGCTGCATACTTAATGCTTCTAACAACTCTGCTATTTTTGCCAGTGATGTTGGCTGCCCATCGCTGGTGATGCCTTTGCAATTGGCCCAATCCAGACCACATTTTTTCATGAAAGCATTTAACTCTTCAAAAAATATGTGCTCCTGACATGATGGAAGGCAATATTAGGCAGCACAGAAGATCTTCAACAAATTCCCCTTGACAAACATACCGAACATAAACCAATAACGTACCGCTTGATGCTATGTCAGTGCTCTCATCCAGCTGAATAGCAAAATACTTTGCTGACTTCAGTCTTGCTATAAGCTGTTCCAAGGTCTTCCAAATTTTGGGCAATATTCCCAATTCTACATGAGACAGTATTGTCACTAAGAGGTAATAGTTTTAGCTTTTCAGATGCCTTTTCACACAGAACTGTATGAACTATGTCTAGTGCCGAATGCAATATTAATCGCTCTGCAATTGTGTGGGGCACTTTTTCTTTGGCAACATTTTGCTTCATTTGAAGGGTCTCGATTTCAGGCCCTCTTTTTCTTGTGAAAAAAATCATAAATGGTACTTTTTGACTTTGGCCTGCTCATATTCAGCATAAAATAAATTAAAGACTGGCTAGTAATGTCACGCTAGTGAAGCCTTTGCATCAACGCATTGAGGTCAAAATAAATGGCTGCGTCAACGACATGCGATAATGTTCTGAGCACTGCGCAAGCTTAAATTGTTTTTTGATTGCATGTACGTGGGTCAGGTGACAGAGGTGGAGCATTTAGTTTGCATTTAGTTGAATGATGTTATTCAGTGTGCTTCTTATTCAAAGTTATTCTTCTTCTTATTATTATTATTATTGAATTACTTTTTTTGAACAATATCCTTAAATCATCCTGACGACCCATTTTTCTTTTAAGTCTTGCACCCTACCCGAGGGTCACAACCTTCTTTTCCAGGGGACCCTATTTTAATTTTCAAAATATCCAGAGACAAATGCCTTTCAACTTGTGTAGGAGAAATTCAAAATTAAATGAATGTGCTGGGGTTTGTACAAATAGAGACAATTGTGAACACAGATGTTCCCTTTTATGTAAATGTATTACAATTTGTGTACATGCAACCAAAGGATGATGTTCCATATCAAACACAAAATGGTCTTGTGAAGTACTGAATGTGCATTTGTGGATAAAGTAACAAGCGTGCATTCACTGATGTCTATTTGTATTGATTCTGTTTGATTCATTTGAATTTTGAGACTTTTGTTTAGCTGTTTTTACCATGGCCAACTACCAATGGTTAAGTCCTAAATGTATTCATAAAATAAATTTAGGACTTATCCTAAAGGTTTAATGTGGCCCATGGCTCATTTATTCTAAAAGCATTTTTTCATTAGTTATCTTGCATTGGGACCTAATGCGCCTCCACAGCGTTAAAGCTGTTTTAATCGGAATTAAGTAAATGTCAGTGCTACTGGACACTTTTTTATTTCCTTTTTTCAAACATTCTTGTCCCTCTGAGTCATTTATGTTTATGAAGGCTACACAATGGAGTTCTCAGGGTTTGACACATTATATTATTAAACAGTCATACTGGTATGTCCGTGAGCACTATTTAAATAAAAGTTTATTTTGTAGTAAACCACATAGCTTGTCAGTTGTCATTCATTTTAGTTGAGATATGCTGTGGTAAATTTTGACATGGATTTTTCTTATTTGACATGTGTACATAGAAGTTTTAGGAAATGTATGGCCATGAAAATTCGCCTCAAACATCATGGAAAATTGTTGGTAAAAATATGTATGAACCCTCTAATGTTGAAAAGAAATGGAGAATAAATGCTGCTATACTTTTATCTCGCTCAATCACTCACCCAGTCTATTCATTCATGTTCTATTTACTAATCTTTCACCACAAATCACACACTAAATTCTCACTTTGTCCATTGCATCAGTGATACAAAATTCAATACAAATAAATCATAATAAATAAATAAAACCAAATAAATTCTTGTTTTCTTTTTACCACTTCTCTTTTTCTCTTCTCCCTGACGCTGTGTTATAGTTCCTTTTGGCCTGTTTTTCTCGTCATTGCTCAGTCCTGTACATAGAACAAGCAATTTTGTCACGTCTTTTAAAAAAAAAAAACTTGCGTCCTAATCATTTGGTCATTATAAATTTGAATATTGTTGCATTGCTCGATTTTTCTGTACAATTTATTAAAAAACAATAACAGTTGTATTTCTGTATTAAACCACTATAAAGTGGCTTGTTTGGATGTTTTGTGGATGTGGATGTGGATGTTTTGGACATAGAAAAAGTTTTGAATGTTATATTTTAAGTACCATCTTCTTTGTTATTGTGTCTGCTCAAATACCTATTTGACCTACAATTGCTGTTGGTAGATTGAAATTTTAATGAATCACAAACTCTCATACCGGCTGATCTTACCTTCCAATGTCAACCGCTGTGACAGATTTGAGGCCAAATATGATTTAACGATGATCTTGTGTGAACAAGATCACAATAAGGGATTTTCAATGCAGTTAGTAACTTCAATCTAAGTCGGCTGTTTAGTTTGTCTAATGAATATGTCAAATATTATAATTTACTGTATGTGGGCCAATCATTTTATCAGTATAGACACATATGTTGTCTGATGGTAGTTTTTGATTTTTATGCCACATTTTCAGGCTTTGGAAGTTTGTTAAATGTGTGAGGATGTGTATACATCAACCTGTTACATGACACACAGGCATATTGACTGAAATTAAAACTGGTTTTGTCAATAGTTCAAAAAGTTTCTTCACTGTAAACCATAGATATACCTTTATAATAACTTATTATAGATATTAACAAACTTAAAAGAAACTCTATCTGAGTGTATTTATTTTGATAAAATAATTGAAATACGATAAGATGTATCAACTTACAGTATTTTGTAATCAAATCATGAAGATGTTTCTAAAAATGCTAATAACTTTTTATAATTATAGTTTATTATCATGGACTGCTTGGCTGATGCAAAGAAAGTGATTTTGTTCATTGCTTTTCAAGCAGTTTGCCTAAAATATTCACAAAAATGCTATTTTCACAAATGTTTGCCATTCCTGTGCTTGGCCTCAATAATTGCTGCTTGCAGCTATAGTTAATCTAAAATCTCTTTGTTCTTAATGGAATTATTAGTGTGAAATTTATAGTTAAAGGGTTCTAAATGTGTTTAAGCTATTACTTTTCAAATTCTAGAGTTTATTTTTTTAAGAATGACTATCTAAGCCCAGGGGCGAAAATTTCATCAAAATGTTGGGGGGACAATAAACATAATTCTCAAGAGCAATTTTGAAGGTTTTTTTTGTTGTTGCCCCGTTTGCATTTGTATTATTTTATTTCTTAAACAATTATTTTAAGAATATATCATTATATTATTTACAATACACATATATTAATGATATTTTAGGGGGGACAACCCTCAGATGGGGGGGTCCTGACCCCCCCGCGATTTCCGCCTATTTCTAAGCCTAACCACATTAGCCTAACCATATTAATAATGTGGAGCCATCCATGGTCTGGTGGTGCTTAATTGCAAATGCCACTGTTAAATAACGGTAGACCCAATGGTAAACTTTCATGAAGGCAAGTACAATTTTAACAATGGTTAAACAGGTTAGCATCTGGACTTCCATGGACAAATGAACAAATTATTTACAGTTTTACTCCTGTTCTATCTTACTACTGTCCTAACTGTCCATGTTTGCCTTCAGATATAAAGTTGACTTAAATAATAAGTCCTGCGTTCTTCTGAACTCGTATAATTTTTGTTCAGATAAAATGTCCAAAGAAAAGCATCCAGTTGCAGTCTCCAGTTATCATTATCAGTTTCTTTGGTGCAAGGGATTTTTGCTTGTGTGGTTGTCGGAGGGCGGGGTCGGGTCGTGATTCCACACACCTGCCCCTAATCAGGCTAATCACGTCTCCGAAAGGGATTAAAGGCCAACTGGAAGCATTGCTATGGAGAGGGATTTACGGACTGCTGTCCGACACCTTTGTGTGTTTGTCTTTTTGTTCCGTATTAAAATATTATTTATATTCTCAAGCCGGTTCTCGCCTCCTCCTTATCATTAATCCCTTTACAGCTAGTAAAAACGCTTAGTGGCTTGTGACTTTGGAATACGACTAGCCACAGTGGCCAATGAGCCAAAAAGTTAATGTCAAGCCCTGCATGGGAGTGGGCTCTTTCAACTTGGGGCAGTAAGTGGGACATTGTGGTGACTAGGGCTGCATGATTTGGGGAAAATGTCATATTGCGATATAATAAACAAATGGTATCATGAGTCAACTTGCTTGATTATCAAGGAAAATGCACAAATAGATTACTGATAATGCTGAAATGGGTATTTCTCAACTCAAACATACAAACTAGCAACAACAACAACTATAAATGCAGTGTTTTCAAATTAAAATAATATTTTTACAAAATTAAATAATAACATCTTTGCATTACTGCAAATTTGTTATTGTTAGAAATGAAAGTCTTCTAAACGATAGCAGTGCCTTTTCTCTCCGTCTTTTATTGAGTCGTGAATGACTCCTTCGAATCCTTGAGAGCCCAAAACCTATATGAAAAGGCTGCTCTCTACGAGAGCCTGATGGACCATGCCACAGACAACCGTATAAAGTACACAAACATATAGTATAGACAGAGAAAGAAAAGGAGGGGGCTCCTTACAACTCCAAGTTAATATGAAACAGATGTTTGATAATGCATACAGAAAGGAATGTCTCAACTCAGCATTTTCCCTCTTGGACAGAGCTGAGATGTAGACCTATTTCTAACAGTTATTTTCTCAATATTATACCTAAATAAAATGAAACAATAAATAAGAACATACACATTTTTATGAAAATAAGATTGTCCAAACAAACAGGGACAATTAATCAGGATGTAACATGAACTTTCTATAAACTCTTTTGAAAAGGAAACTGAATATAAAAGTGTGGTTCACTCAAACCACTAAAACTGTTGTTGCTGTTGTTGTTTTTTTTTTGTTGTTTTTTTTTAAATGACCAACTGGTATTTCCAAGTCCTCTTTCTAAAAAGTTCTATTTATCGCTGCTACCTCTTGTCCAGTGTGTGGATCATTTTCTGAAATCCCACTTTGCTAATGGTGCATCATGTCTCTTTATATCTCTGTGAAGACTTGTCATATGGCGTGACTCTCGCATCTGTAATTGTGCTTTGTTTTGTTTGGCTTACTGGGCTTTTTAATGTAGTTTTAGTCAATGAAAACTGTTGACATTTTAGTAACATTTAGTCAAATTGATATTTTAGCCACTGAACACTGTAAACATTTTAGACAAAAGAGTATTATTGATAAGCATTTGTCTATCCAAAACCTATATATATATATATATATATATATATATATATATATATATATATATATATATATATATATATATATATATATACACTCACCTAAAGGATTATTAGGAACACCATACTAATACTGTGTTTGACCCCTTTCAGCCTTCAGAACTGCCTTAATTCTACGTGGCATTGATTCAACAAGGTGCTGAAAGCATTCTTTAGAAATGTTGGCCCATATTGATAGGATAGCATCTTGCAGTTGATGGAGATTTGTGGGATGCACATCCAGGGCACGAAGCTCCTGTTCCATCACATCCCAGAGATGCTCTATTGGGTTAAGATCTGGTGACTGTGGGGGCCATTTTAGTACAGAACTCATTGTCATGTTCAAGAAACCAATTTGAAATGATTCTAGCTTTGTGACATGGTGCATTATCCTGCTGGAAGTAGCCATCAGAGGTGGCCATAAAGAGAAGGACATGGTCAGAAACAATGCTCAGGTAGGCCGTGGCATTTAAACGATGCCCAATTGGCACTAAGGGGCCTAAAGTGTGCCAAGAAAACATCCCCCACACCATTACACCACCACCACCAGCCTGCACAGTGGTAACAAGGCATGATGGATCCATGTTCTCATTCTGTTTACGCCAAATTCTGACTCTACCATCTGAATGTCTCAACAGAAATCGAGACTCATCAGACATTTTTCCAGTCTTCAACTGTTCAATTTTCATGAGCTCTTGCAAATTGTAGCTTCTTTTTCCTGTTTGTAGTGGAGATGAGTGGTACCCGGTGGGGTCTTCTGCTGTTGTAGCCCATCCGCCTCAAGGTTGTGCGTGTTGTGGCTTCACAAATGCTTTGCTGCATACCTCGGTTGTAACGAGTGGTTATTTCAGGCAAAGTTGCTCTTCTATCAGCTTGAATCAGTCGGCCCATTCTCCTCTGACCTCTAGCATCAACAAGGCATTTTCACCCACAGGACTGCCGCATACTGGATGTTTTTCCCTTTTCACACCATTCTTTGTAAACCCTAGAAATAGTTGTGCGTGAAATTCCCAGTAACTGAGCAGATTGTGAAATACTCAGACTGGCCCGTCTGGCACCAACAACCATGCCACGCTCAAAATTGCTTAAATCACCTTTCTTTCCCATTCTGACATTCAGTTTGGAGTTCAGGAGATTGTCTTGACCAGGACCACACCCCTAAATGCATTGAAGCAACTGCCATGTGATTGGTTGCTTAGATAATTGCATTAATGAGAAATTGAACAGGTGTTCCTAATAATCCTTTAGGTGAGTGTATATAGTACACACACACACACACATTAAATTTCTGTTGTCATTTTAGTGTTATTTTACATAAGATTGATCTTATCATGATGATCTCATCAATGATGCTACACGTTGCGCTGCAGACAGCGGAGGTGAGAGACGAGCGTGTTAGAGTGCGCATCACCCGGCAGAACTTTATATCTCTCCCGGTCTCGACTCCCGCTCAGATTGTGTCTCTTCCGCGACTGGTTGAAGCGACTCTGATCGCACCAAGGATGACAGTTTTGGAGTTTCTGTTTATTTACATGGCATGCTCCCATATAATATGAACTTGAATTAAGGATGAAATAAAGATATATTGCCAAGCTATGATCTGTGTTATTTTTTCTGGCCACCAGTTCAGTGTCGGTCTGCTCGGCATCTATCTCCATGCTGAACACCGGAAACTGACATGACCACACATGCCACTCCCTAAACTGAGACTGACTGGTCATCTTTTTATTAGCGGTGTAGAAAATGGGCAAACAGCTCTCAGAGAGAATGGGCTGTCACGTCCACACATGCACTTATTTATTTTATATAATCGCAGCATTTTGCCGTCATATAATCGCACAGGCTGACATCGCGATTGCGATGTGATTTATGGTGCAGCACTAGTAGTGACTAGTTTTGCCAGCACCACTCCCTTTTTCTTTTATTTTTTTCAGAAAATTTACCTATCTAGTTATTCTTTCTCTTCCGAACAAAACTTTAGCACCTAAGTCATCCTGCACCTTTGTTGTAAACCCATGAATGAGGTGTCAAATCGACTGACTTATTGTTGGTGATGCCTGTGCTATGACTTTTATAAGTGATTGGGTGAAAACCTTCCATAGATATAGCATTGATGGGAAATCAGTGAGATTATATCTCCAGATCAGAACGTCAAAGTGACATGTGGATGGGCTCTTGAGTCAGTTAAGCAAGCAGACTTTTACTATCACCATTGGCAACTGCCAGGTCATTCCCTAGCAACCGTTTAGCAAAACTCATATCTCAGCAACAGAACATTGTAGACATATGGGGATGGGCTCTTTTGTCTTGGACTAGCAAGCATGCCTTGCAACATGCTAGATCCTGCTTGCAACCCCTAAAAACATGCTAGGAATTCCTAGCTACTTGCTAAAACATGTTAGCAACATGTTAGCAACATCTAGCAACATGCTAATATATATACTATATATATTTGGTCTTTGATGTACCAAAGAGAATGCATGTTACACCACTCTTTGTCTCTCTCCACTGGCTGCCGGTTGATGCACGTATTAAATTCAAGGCTCTGATGCTGGCATACAAAACAGTCACTGGGTCTGCTCCAGCATACCTAAAATAATCTATGCAGAACTACACTCAGCTAAGGAACGTCGCTTTGTTGTACCAACACAGAGAGGCACCAAAACACTTTCCCGGACTTTCAGTTTCATCATACCATGTTGGTGGAATGACCTTCCCAAATACATCCGTGAAGCTGACTCACTCTCTGTCTTCAAAAAATGGCTAAAAACACATCTTTTCTAAGAGCATTTAACCAGTCAGTAAAACTTTGTAGTATGGCACTTTTCGTACCAATGTCTCCTTAAGATGATTCACTTATGTTTTCCTCTTTTGTAAGTCATTTCGGATAAAAGTGTCTGCCAAATGAGTAAATGTAAATGTTATTTGTCTTAATAGATTCTCCACCATTGAAATCGTAATACAACATCTAGTTGTATCAACTCACAATTTGTACTGTAAGGAATTAGCTTTAATAAGTGAATTATGATTAATTCTCTTCTGATATTATTCTCATGGTTTATTGAAAATAATATATTGAAACTAAATCTTTCAGAAACAGGGATGAGATTATTTATCAAAATATACTACAGTCAAGTCGTCTTTGAACACAGACAAACTTTATTACTATTCTAAGCATAAATCTAATCTAATATATATATATATGTATATATATATATATATATATATATATATATATATATATATATATATATATATATATATATATATATATATATATATATATATATATATATATATACATATACATAAATACATGCGACAGGTTCGTGAAAAGTGACAGAATGTGAAATAACTGATCCGTACAGTGAAGATGTTCAACTTTCTGAAAAGTTGAAAGTTTTCTGCAACTTTCTGTTGACAATACCTTAAGAACCATTTCATCCTCCTTTGAGTCTACATTGATTTCAGATTACCCAAATTATTTGATTAATACACCAGCACTTTGAGCACAATATTAGAGATGTACTTGCTTGTCTTTGTGGTGTTTCCTTGCATTCTTTGAAAGGTTCGGAAAGGTTCTTGGCGCTTGGTCGAAAGTTCATTCCGTTGATATTTTGATCTCTTTGTGACCGAATTTATTGGCTGTATGAATGGTGAGGTTCGCTGTGAAGCGAGGCCTTCTCACTCCTTCTCAGGACGTGGAGTCTCGAGTTCCCTTGGATCTCACATGGGATGACCTGGCCGTCAGCAGAGCGACCAGACGAAGCACATGCAGACCGAAGAAGAGTGAAGAGAGGGACGAAGATAGCAAGAGAGGCTGTCTTTTCCGACAGTTGAGTTATGGTCCTTTGTTTCAGACCCAAAAATAGTGCATATTTAATCGTGAGCTTTTATATCTTGAGAATGGTACAGGAGACGTGATATTCATTTTCATCAGATTTTTCTTCATACACAAACAAATGCTTACGTACTAAACATGAAATTATTTTATGGATGTTTTATGTGTTGGTAATAAAACGTGAAAATCCCTGGTTACAAAATCATATTGGTTTTAAACATCATTGTATTTTATCAAGTTAAACCTTATAGTTACCTTTCTTAGTTATTCTCATTAGAATGAGTTAAATCATACAGAATTAAAGATTATATTTATCAATTATAGCTGATTGCACATCGCTACACACATTTTAAAAAGGTCCATCAGTCTATAGTCATTAATTTGTCAGGTACAACGTTACCACAGTTCAAAGTGATTTTCAGCATTATCTAGCAAGGCTAGATTAAGATGAAATGTTTTAAAGTTGTGCAAATCTGTTGGTACTTGTAACCTTACAAAATAGAAGTCTGGTGTGGGGGTTCTTGTGAAGGCCAGTGATTTACGACGTTGAAACATTCCAAACTGAAAGGATGGTTTTTTCTCTTCTGCATTCTTCTGCATATATTATTTTACATAACCATGATGCATGTTTTTTCATGGTTGCTACAATATTACTACTACAGTAAAACCATGGTTTCTGCCAAAAAAAAAAGGACTCAGACTAGCTCTTTTACTGAAAAGGTAATAACTTTTATTTATTTATTAGACTGTCTTCAATATACTGACCTACCTCAGGCTGCCTCGAGTGTCCTGCTGATGATGACGAACTCACCTCTGTTAGCCATGCCCTTACGAGAATTTTGCAACAGAACTGTGAATGAAAACTCAGAGCATAACTGAAAACTTTGGAAGTGTGACTGAAAACTCTGCAAACGCAAGCAGAAAATATTGTTAACATATAATGGTGTTTATTTCAAAACTTGCAAACTTTTGCCTTTGAGATGTGTTTAACATGCGTCTCCATTGCACACCAGCAAGCCAGTGCTTTATTGTCATTGTTGATGCACAACAACCTGTTTTAATCAAACTGCTTTTTGCAAGAAAGAGCTTTAAGGCATTCAGCTCCTGCCTATTGAAATGTTAAGGTTATAGAACCATTTCGTTGTTTAGGGGTGTTAATGCACAAATGCTGGGACTGTGGAAGACCATTATGGATGATTACCATCTGCAGGTCCATATTTATCATGCAGCCAGTCTGAATATTTAAATAACTCTTTAAAGTCTGATATATTAATCAGAACATTTTGACTGACTAATGTTTATTATTTGTTTCAGTCACGGGAAATTAATCGAGCCAACAAGGAGGAGGTGAAAGAGGCCAACGCATACTACTTCATTGAGTCATCAATTGCTCTCTTTATCTCATTCCTCGTCAATGTTTTTGTGGTGGCCGTCTTTGCAGAGGCATTTTATGGCAAGACAAATATGCAAGTGGTGAGCTCTTTTTATTTTTACTTTTTGAATATTAAAGGAATATTCCACTCAAGAATGAAAATTTCACAATTTACTCACCCTCATATTTTTACAATCCCGTATGACTTTCTTCCATGGAGGACAAACTGGTCACTGTTTTCTATGCTTTTAGTCCCCATGGGAACAGAGGATTTCATGCTTAAAAAAGGGATGCAAAAGCACCATAAAAATAGTGATGCACTGAATTTAAAATTCTTGTCTGACATCAAAAGTTCTGGACACACTGGTCCAAAAACGATTATTTTAAATTCAACTTTGTTTGGAATAACTAAACAAATTAAAAGTTTTGCATAAATGAAAAGATGTAAAAAAAAAAAAAATACTTTGGGCTAATATAACCACATCTTTACCCTATAAAGTGTTAATAAAGTATTTTTTTCTTTTTTTTTTTGTAACTGTCATCATCATTATTGTCCTGATTGAGGAAAAATAAACTTAGACCTTGGTCACTTTAATGTTCAAATAGGAAATGCAAATTATAACTGAATTTGCAATTATGTTAGAATTTTTACCACTGTATACTTTTTTTTTTTTTGTGCTGTTGCACTCGATCATGTGGATTTCTCCACAAGAGTCCTACCACGCACACACACACAAACACAGGAGTGCATGTCTCAACTGTAAGTGCAACCGTGCTACTGCCAGTGGACCTTAATAACAGTAGCGCCATCTCAAATTTTTTATGACAGCGAATTACAACAAGGCTGTGAGGGGTAGACTTACAGTCTCTTCATAGGTTTGTTTTCATTTCAAGGTGCTATATGAAAGAGTGACAACAAGCATTTGAAATGGGTACTGCAGTCCAAATTCAAAATATTGGAGAGTTGTCTGCCCCGCCCCAGACTCGAAGCTCATGCGTGTTGCCAGAATGAGGACACGCAACAGGAACTCAGCATCCGTTTTAAAAGATTTCTGGGCTTTAAGCTGTCTCCATCTTCCAAAGGCATCTCCAATATTTATCCTTCTTTTCCTACTCCTCTGGTCATGGTGGTATTAGATGGATGGCAAGACTTTTTAGGTCGGGTGGAATCTGTTATCTCTGATCCAGTTTGTTTTCTGGCTTCCATGGCTGCAACACACAGTGTTGTTTGTATGCAAACTTGTTCAAATCTGGCAACCCGGCGGTGACTAAATACTATTGATGAGTGTACAGTGGGCGGGATCACACAGGCCAAAGCATAAACAGAAATTCCGGCCCGGAATGGAAACTTCAAAGTTGAACATACTGGCTGTAGCATTGTTATCGGAGAAGCCAGTATTTCAACTTGGCACATGTCCTAATTCTCTAATGACATATTATGGTCATTTTATAATTTAATACAGTAAAAATGTTACATATTGCACCTTTAAAGTGTTTTGGATCGTTATGCTGATGAAACATTGGAGGGGCAAAAAAACTCAAAAACAGTTGTGGAAAATTAGATGTGATCAAGGAGCTTTATACAGCGGATCCCACTGAAGTCTATCCCTCACTGCCTTGTTTTCTTTCAAGTAAAAAACAAAGATTGCACTACTGTGAATAATGTTTATAGAACAGGGTTGTGCAAAATTCATAATTTCATAATTAACTCCCTTTCAGTTCATGAGTTGGAATTTGAGTTGAATTTGCCTTGCTCGACAGGAAGTTGAATTGGAATTGGAATTGGAATGATAGGAAGTGAAATTTACTGAATTGCAATTCGAAGAAATTCAACAGTCAAACTACACTATTTTCATTAGTCCAAGACACATTTTGTGACACACATTACGTTATTTTTTGTTACCAATAATGCCTATTTTTTCCCTAATAGGAATTTACATTTTTTTACTTTGACAAAAAAATTATCTCTCTAAATAATAATACATAAAATAAAATTAATATTGCGACCAGAAGGTTTTATTTGCTGTACAGCATCATAAATGGTTTCAGATAACTTCATGAAATTAGATTCAAGATTTGAATATATTGATTGTTTTATATATTAACCAATACTGTATATTGAGTGATGAAGACAGGGGCTTAATATTTCTTTATATTATTTTGGGGGTCATATAATGAGAAATAAAAATATTCCTTTTCACATAAGAGTTCACTATTTTACACAAACAAAAATAATGTTTTCAAAAAACTTTCAAAATGTTTATCTTCCTGGATGATTCGAGCATTCTTGGAAATAGTGTTTTTCCACCGTAGTCCATAAAATTTAATTGTATTAAATAGTGAAATATATTAAATACATATTTCTATAGGTGGCATTTTAAACATTGATGCATTTTATTATATTATTGATTATTAAGTTGGCTTGTGAGAGCCAACTTACTGAAATCCTACTTAAACTTATTATTAGTGGTGCTTGCAAAGCATCACTATTGTAATCTCACATACTTATTATTAGTGGTGCTTGCAAAGCATCACTATTGTAATCTCACATACTTATTATTTTTCTTATTATTATTCTATCTCCGTACAAAACTTCGGCACCTAACTCGTCGCGCACCGTTTGGCGTAGACCCACGAATGAGGTGTCGAACGGCCTATTGAGGACACGTGTGCTATGACTTTTATAAGCGATCGGGGGTACGGTGTTTGCCCCAGGGGCAAAAAAGCGGCCGAAAATCCCATAGACTTAACATTGCGACAAACTTTGACGCTTCACAGCTCCGAGCGAGGATTTCGCAGAAACGTGTGATTTGCCACATATGCTAGCATTGCCTAGCATAGTACTAAAACGTGCTAGCATCATGCTAACACATGCTAGCATCGCCTAGCGAAGTGCTAAAACATGCTAAAAACGTGCTAGCATCTGGCTAACACATGCTAGCATCACCTAGCGAAGTGCTAAAAAATGCTAAAAACATGCTAGCATCTATCTGTCTGTCTATCTATCTATCTATCTGAGGGTCAATATCTATCTATCTATCTGAAGGTAAATCACTATCTCTCTCTATCTATCTATCTATCTATCTGAGGGTAAATATCTGTCTATCTGTCTATCTATCTGAGTGTCTATCTCTCTATCTATCTATCTATCTAGCAACTAAGTTAAACTTTATACTACAAACTACTTTAAACTTTAAACAAATTTAAACTACAAACTAATTTAAACTTTAAACTAATTTAAACTTCAAACTACTTTAAACTATAAACTACTTTAAACTATAAACTACTTTAAACTAATTTAAACTACTTTAAACTTCAAACTACTTTAAACTTCTTCAAACTTTCTGGTCCAAACTTTCACAAGCCAACTTAAAGTTTGTCTCGACAAACTTTTTTTTCTAGTTAATACTGTAAGTTTAAATTAAATTAATTAATTTTAGGTAAATTACCTTAAATTAAAATGTCAACCTGCCATGACTTTTTACATATTAGCTGTACATATTTACAGTAAATGAAGTAACTTTAAGAAGATTTCTTAAACTTTGTCAACTTAGTCCTATGACAATTTCTTCCCATATTTTCAAGGTTTTAAATGGTTCAATATTCTGAGCATCTCATGCATGTTTCTATAAAAATATATTTCAGTTAGAGTGATGTCCTTGTTGTCTTAAACCGAATGTACAATTTTAACTCGTACATGAACACTTATGAGAACCATATTATTCTTGCCGCTGTGCATGCTGGGAAGAAGATAAATGGGACTGAACCACACAAACATTTTGTGTAGGCCAATTTGAACTGAAATTAATGCATGACTCCAACATGATTGATGGTTTGACTAAGTGCTATGCTGTATGTTGTAATAGAAAAGCTGTATTAAGATGCATTACTTGCGTATCTTTAAGTTGCTTAAAGGCCAAAAAAACTACAATAGTCAAGTAAATCTTTTAATGTTTTTTATACATAGTTTACCTGATCTAAGATTTGTTTTAACAGTGTAATGTTTCTGGAAATACCCATAATTTGATGTTATACTGAAAAATCAAATGTTGTATTGAAAAAAATAAATAAACGTAAAAACACAGGCTTATGAATTTCTTTGAATTTCATTCCATTTTAATTCTACTTAAATTAAAATTCGAATGGCAATTCTACATCCTTTTTGCTACCTCAATTCGAATTCAATCCAAATTCATGAATTGAATTGGAATTGAACTGACATACTTCATTCAATTCTGATTGGTGCACAAACCCTTCTGTAGACTACATCCTCCATTATTTTCTGACATTTACATTAACCATAATCATAATCATACATATACTGGAATCATTTCACATAAACACTGCTTTTTCTCCATGTCAGAATCATGAATAAACCAGAATCATTTCACATAAACACTGCTTTTTTTTATTTGCATTTTTATGTCAACTTATGTTAAAATTAGACAAAAATAATAATAAATATAGCAGCGATGGCGGGCCCAAGCCGGTGGCACCGCCACCCCCGTGCCTTTAGGGTCGCTGTGCACGATGGGCAATAACGTAACCTCGCTTTGACCGTCGAGAAGACGTGTGCTGTAGAGCTCGCATCAGCGTGGGCTCTGCAAAAGTTCGCATGGAGGGCACATATCAACCACAAAGTATGCGTGAGCACCCTTCCGATACCTAAAATGAAAAATGAGACACCCTACGGTCTCATGGAATTAATGGACACACGAAATAAGTACACAAGACTGAAAATTCATATGAAGTGTGCCATTTGAGACAGGGACAGTGCCTAGGACCGTGAACCACAATAGTCACATCTATGAGGTAATTCAAATGTAGAATAATTTTTGATGTCATAGGTCAATATCTTTTGCAGCACTTAAACGTGTTAATCCAGAAGGCCAGTATTTATCCGGAGGTCTCTGTTCAGGTTTATTAATGTAATTATAATTTACGCACTGCTGAAGTTTCATCGAGATCAGTTAATGTATGCAGAAGTTATAACACACTTCCTTGCTTTTATGCTGCCTTTATGTGCTTTTTGGAGCTTCAAAGTTCATTTGCAATGTGTTCCACATTCAAACCAAAATATCTGACTTTCTGTTGGTCTGTTTGTTCACTTGAGACATAAGAGGGTGATTTAAAAGCATTTTGAAAGTGACACACTCCCTTCTGCCAGTTGGTGGCGCTATAACTTTGTCTCACAATAGTCACATCCATGTGACACACTGCTGAAGTTTCATCGAGATCAGTTAATGTATGCAGAAGTTATAACACACTTCCTTGCTTTTATGCTGCCTTTATGTGCTTTTTGGAGCTTCAAAGTTCATTTGCAATGTGTTCCACATTCAAACCAAAATATCTGATTTTCTGTTGGTCTGTTTGTTCACTTGAGACATAAGAGGGTGATTTCAAAGCATTTTGAAAGTGACACACTTCCTTCTGCCAGTTGGTGGCGCTATAACTTTGACTCACAGTAGTCACATCCATGCGACCGGCCTCTTCCCGCAAACACACTGCTGAAGTTTCATCGAGATCAGTTAATGTATGCAGAAGTTATAACACACTCCCTTCTTTTATGTTACTTTTGATGTGCTTTTGGAGCTTCAAAGTTAATTTGAAATGTGTTCCACATTCAAACCAAAATATCTGACTTTCTGTTGGTCTGAGCTAATGACTGTAAATTAGAAAGTTGTTCGGCCCGACGAGATCTAGAAGTGTTCCGAGTTTCATATTATTACATGCAAGCATGTTTGATATATGGACAAGTGTTTGAATCCCATTCCAGGTGTCGCTGTCGAGCCCCCTGCCACGCCCGGGTACCAGATTCAGCCCGGCCCTGATGGCCGCGGGTTCTGACCCGTGTGCAAAGTTTCAAGAGTTTTCGAGCATGTTAAGGGCCCCAAAACCTTGAAAAACAAAAATAAAAGCATTTTCACTCCTCAGCAAAATCAGCACCCTCCCCCCAGACACAGAGAGACGTAGGGTCAGTGAGAGAGGGAGAGAAAATTCTCCAAAACATCCACATTCAAACCACAATATCTGACTTTCTGTTGGTCTGAGCTAATGACTGTAAATTAGAAAGTTGTCCGGCTCGATGAGAACAATATAATTCCTGAGTTTTGTGACTGTGGGTCAAAGTGTAAAGCAACCCCCCCCACTTTTGTCAAAAGGTGGCGCTACTGAGCCCCTGCACCACGCCCGTTTCTGAAACTTTGCACATGTGTACTGGCTAATAAATGTGATGTGTCCGTCGGAGTTTCATGCAATTTCAAGTATGCTAAGAGTCTCAAAAGCATCAAAAAGAATATTCGAGTTTGAAGCGTTGCGCGGCGACAGTATCGAAGATATCAATAATCCTTTCACATGTCTACATCTGCCGTGTGTTTACATTATACACCTAAAGTTTTAAGTAAATCGGGTAAAAATAAGTGGGTGATTTCAAAGCATTTTGAAAGTGACACACTTCCTTCTGCCAGTTGGTGGCGCTATAACTTTGACTGACAATAGTCACATCCATGCGATCGGCTTCTTCCAGCGATCACGCTGCTGCGGTTTCATGGAGATCAATTAATGTATGCAGAAGTTATAACACACGTCCTGTTTCTCTTTTCGCGCCATCATTTACGTTTCCTCGCCACGGCCAAACCGTTAGAGATATCAAAAATCTGCCGGCAATTTTTCATGCTCAATGTCTTGACATCATGCTGACCGAGTTTGGTGGCGATTGGTGGAATTCTCTGGGAGGAGTATTCCAAATTCCATTGCGTGCGTTTTCAAACAACCCTAAATAGACGGTTTCCTGTTGGCCTGGGGTAAAAAGTAAAAGTATGAAGGATATATGAAGCGATGAGATCTATACGTGCACCGAGTTTCATATTATTACATGCAAGCGTGTTTGAGTTATAGACCAAGTTTTCGGACCATGTTCCAGGGAGCTGTCGAGCCCCTGCCACGCCCGGTACCAGCTTCAGCCCGGCCCTGATGGCCGCGGGTTCTGACCCGTGTGCAAAGTTTCAAGAGTTTTTGAGCACGTTAAGAGCCCCAAAAGTGCCCCAATAGTCGTAAAAAAAATAATAATTAAAGCTGCGAGCAGCGATGACGAGCCCAAGCCGGTGGCACCGCCACCCTGGGCCTTTAGGGTCGCCAGCGCACGACGGGCAATAACGTAAGCTTCGCTCGACCGTCGAGAAGATGTGTGCAAATTCCAAGAAATCCACATTCAAACCAAAATATCTGACTTTCTGTTGGTCTGTTTGTTCACTTGAGACATAAGGGGTGATTTAAAAGCATTTTGAAAGTGACACACTTCCTTCTGCCAGTTGGTGGCGCTATAACTGACTCACAATAGCAACATCCATGCGATCGGCCTCTTACAGCGAACACACTGCTGAAGTTTCAGTCGAGATCAATTAATGTATGCAGAAGTTATAACAGACTTCCTGTTTCTCTTACTGCCTTCTGCCAGTTATTATAGGCTTTGTACTTTACTCACGCTCCAATACCGACGCTAGAAAATCATCCTCTTTGCATGCGTAAAAATATGCTTGGAAACATCACAGTGGAGCGGTGCTTACTGTGAATGATACTGAATTGTACTACTGACTATTTAAACAGAGTAATTTTTATATGGTAGGTTTACTATTTTATTATTATATTTTATTGCGGCTATAATGAACAGGCTGCAATGTCAAGATTGCAATGATGGAGTGTGTGTGTGTGTGTATTTGTAACCTTAAAGGGGTCATATAATGCCATTTTTGTACAAGTTAATATGAATCTTTAGGGTCTAAATGAAAACTTTGTAATATACTTTTATTAAAAATTCTCATTAGTGTTTTAAGAAAACACAAATTTTAACTGCTCAAAAACAGCTCCGTTTTCAGCACGCCGTTTCAGTGCATATGACTTTAAATGATAATGAGGTTTGGTCACCCGCCCCTCCCTCCGTTCTGGGGAATTGTAGTCTTGAATCATATGCATTTGCAAGATGTAAACAGTATTTTGCCAGTATTGTGTTACCATTCATCTTCATGCAGTTATAACTGTTTTTTTACATTACTTCTTAATCAGTAACATACAAGTAAACCAGGTGTAACTTAGTGTTACCATGTTAACTGTAACACCTGCGTACACAGTTTTTAATAACACAATAACCATAACGCGTTGTTCATTATAAACGTGTGATTATGAATTATATTGAGAACGTCGTAACGTTATGGAAAACATGCCGTAATGTACCCTGAGTGTAAACATTAGCCACATGCAGTTTAGCGTTGTTTTGGTTGAGCTCACCTCTGAGTGCTGCTTTACCTGCAGTTGAGCGTTGTTAAACTCACCGATGAATGGTGTTGTACGCCACAATGAGCGTTGTTAAACTCACCGATGAATGCGGTTGCCTATGAACGCGCTAAACCTTTGCTGAGAGGGCACTTTGATATCAGATTGTGAGGGTTTTTAAAAATAAAAAAACTGTTGGAGGGTCAGATAAAGATGATCTGGGGGCCACCATTATACTAGCCCTGCCATAGATCATTCATTGTAGCCTATTCCTTTTTATTTTTATTTATTGCAGTCTCGACCCATTCGCAGCAGACGAAAAACGTGCGTGCAGGTCCAGCTGTTTCGTTTTGGTGGTGCGATGAAGACTTTCGTCGAACATCAGCACGAACGGTCCCGTGATTTTGGAAATTAGTCATCATCCGCTATTCCAAAGCGTGAATGGCTGATGGCTGTAGTTTGCTGGAGACCCTTGACAGCAGTTAGATATTTTTCACTTTTTGAATGAGACTCCAGCGCCCGTACACCCAACATTCCCAATTTAATAGCTTTCTTGCATAAGCAGTAGGCTTCAAATGCGTTATTTGCAACTGGGTTTAACCAAGCACGAAATTCAGATTTTTCAAGCCAAGTATCGCTAAACTTGCACTTCCTCATAGCTGAATAAAATCCGTTTAACGTCTTTCTGTTGTATCCGAGAGAGTCGCGCCAATAACACGAAAGCTCAAAGCTGGCTGTTGCATGTTGGTCTATTTTGTAGTCATAATACAGCGAATTATATTTGGACTAGCTGAAATAAGAAACTACAACACCACGGAAGTAAAAAAAAGAAACATTCCAAAGCGCTGCGGGAGCATTTAAATGAGATTTACATGGACGTAGGAAAATTAAGACCTGTTAAAAATTATTTAAGACCTAGAACACAATACTTCAGCAAATTTAAGACTTTTTAAGGCCTTAAATTGTGATTTTGAAATTTTAGACTTTTTAAGACCCGTGGAAACCCTGTTTTTTTTTTTTTTTTTTTTTTGTAGAGTATTTTTTATTGTATCACCAAAGCAATGACGCTCACGACTCCCGTTGAAGTATCCAGCATCTCTAAGGTCTGCAAATAACTCCATCCAGAACTGAGACCTATACATTTTGAAGAGTCCTCAAGCTGATGCTTACACCGTGTACAGCGTACGAGTGGCCCTCGTTAAAATATTGAACGCTAATGATGCAGTATGTCTTGTTTTTCCGTCTGGTCCGCGTCTTTTAAAATCTCCAAACACCGTTCTCAACAGTCAACACGTACAAGTGTTCTTCTTACGTTAAAAGAACGAGAATACAGAAAATGTGCTTAGACCTCCATCTAGTGGTTATATTATAGAATTAAAGGAGAAATTACATATGAGACAGCTTTATAACTGAAATAGACAAGTTTAATATAACTATACTGATAAGTGTATATTTCCAACGTCATGTTTGTGTTATCCGTTTCTGTAAGTTTTTGTGACGTGTTTCAGAAAGATAATCGCTTAGACAGAGTAATAGTTTATTTTCATCTTAACCGGACATCACAGTTGATCAGTGAAATAATTCATAATTCAATATATTGATACCGATTTCTTTATCAACTGTTTGTTCAATTGAGACATAAGGGGTGAATTCAAAGCATTTTGAAAGTGACACACTTCCTTCTGCCAGTTGGTGGCGCTATAACTTTGACTCACAATAGTCACATCCACGCGACCGGCCTCTTCAAGTGAAGAAACTGCTTAAGTTTCATCGAGATCAAGTAATGTATGCAGAAGTTATAACACACTTCCTTGCTGTTTAAGCTTCATTTATGTGCTTTTTGAGCTTCAAAGTTCTTGTGCAATGTGTTCCACATTCAAACCAAAATATCTGACTGTAGGTCAAAGTATGAAACCAATACCCCACTTTTGTCTGAAGGTGGCGCTACTGAGCCCCTGCACCAGGCATCAAAAAGAAAATTCAAGTTTGAAGAGCTGCCGCGACAGCAGTATTTAAGATATCAATAATTCTTTCACACGTCTACATCTGCCGTGTGTTTACATTATACACCTAAAGTTTGAAGTAAATCGTGTAACAATAAGTGGGTGATTTTAAAGCATTTTGAAAGTGACACACTTCCTTCTGCCAGTTGGTGGCGCTATAACTTTGACTCACAATAGTCACATCCATGCGATCGGCCTCTTAAAAACCCTCACAATCTGATATCAAAGTGCCCTCTCAGCAAAGGTTTAGCGCGTTCATAGGCAACCGCATTCATCGGTGAGTTTAACATTGCTCATTGTGGCGTACAACACCATTCATCGGTGAGTTTAACAACGCTCAACTGCAGGTAAAGCAGCACTCAGAGGTGAGTTCAACCAAAACAACGCTAAACTGCATGTGGCTAATGTTTACACTCAGGGTACCTTACGGCATGTTTTCCATAACGTTACGACGTTCTCAATATAATTCATAATCACACGTTTATAATGAACAACGCGTTATGGTTATTGTGTTATTAAAAACTGTGTACGCAGGTGTTACAGTTAACATGGTAACACTAAGTTACACCTGGTTTACTTGTATGTTACTGATTAAGAAGTAATGTAAAAAAACAGTTATAACTGCATGAAGATGAATGGTAACACAATACTGGCAAAATACTATTTACATCTTGCAAATGCATATGATTCAAGACTAGAATTCCCCCAGAACGGAGGGAGGGGCGGGTGACCAAACCTCATTATCATTTAAAGTCATATGCACTGAAACGGCGTGCTGAAAACGGAGCTGTTTTTGAGCAGTTAAAATTTGTGTTTTCTTAAAACACTAATGAGAATTTTTAATAAAAGTATATTACAAAGTTTTCATTTAGACCCTAAAGATTCATATTAACTTGTACAAAAATGGCATTATATGACCCCTTTAAGGTTACAAATACACACACACACACACTCCATCATTGCAATCTTGACATTGCAGCCTGTTTATTATAGCCGCAATAAAATATAATAATAAAATAGTAAACCTACCATATAAAAATTACTCTGTTTAAATAGTCAGTAGTACAATTCAGTATCATTCACAGTAAGCACCGCTCCACTGTGATGTTTCCAAGCATATTTTTACGCATGCAAAGAGGATGATTTTCTACGTCGGTATTGGAGCGTGAGTAAAGTACAAAGCCTATAATAACTGGCAGAAGGCAGTAAGAGAAACAGGAAGTCTGTTATAACTTCTGCATACATTAATTGATCTCGACTGAAACTTCAGCAGTGTGTTCGCTGTAAGAGGCCGATCGCATGGATGTTGCTATTGTGAGTCAGTTATAGCGCCACCAACTGGCAGAAGGAAGTGTGTCACTTTCAAAATGCTTTTAAATCACCCCCTTATGTCTCAAGTGAACAAACAGACCAACAGAAAGTCAGATATTTTGGTTTGAATGTGGATTTCTTGGAATTTGCACACATCTTCTCGACGGTCGAAGCGAGCTTACGTTATTGCCCGTCGTGCGCAGCGACCCTAAAGGACCAGGGGTGGCGGTGCCACCGGCTTGGGCCCGTCATCGCTGCTTGCAGCTTTAATAATAATAATAATAATCCTAACGAAAACAATAGGGTCCTACGCACTTTGTGCTTGGGCCCTAATAATAATAATAATAGTCCATGGGAAAGAGTGACCAGTACAATTCTTTTAAGTTTCTTCTTTTGAGTTGAACAGGTTTGAAACCGTAGCATTAAAATTTTTGGGTGACCTAATCCTTTAATATTTGGATATTTAAATGTATTTTAAATTTGGATTGACATATTTATGTGTGTGTAAATATATCATTATAATTTAGCTTACTAATATATTCACCTTTTCCCTTCAGAGTCAGAAATGTAATGAAACGGGTAGCCCACACACTGAGCTTTTCCCAACCAACAATGAAACACTTGAAGTCGATATCTACAAAGGGGTAAGTCAGAAAAAGTTAGCATTAGACATTAAACATTAACGTTAACATTAGAAATGTGGCAGCATCGTTATTTTATTTTTTAAACAGAGATATTTAGGGAAATAAATCTAATTAGTTGTCATTATATGGCAATAGTCCCAAAATGTTTTTTTTATATATATATATATATATATATATATATATATATATATACAGATTTGCAGATGCTAATTTATTAAAAAGAAAAAAAAATTATATCACATGGACATAAGTATTCAGTCCCTTTGCTATGACAATTAAAATTGAGTTCCGGTGGATCCCATTTCCCTGGATCATCTTTGAGATGTTTCTACACTGGTGGCAAATTCAATTGATTGGACAGGATTTAGAAAGGGACACGCCTGCCTATATAAGGTCTCACTGCTGAAAATGCATATAAGAGCAAAAACCATGCAGTGAGTTCAAAGGAAGCTCAGAGATGGGATTGTGTCGAGATAAATTTCGGCTGCATTGAAGGTTCCCAAGAGCACAGTTGCCTCCATAATTCTTAAATGGAAGAAGTTTGAAACAACCAGGACTTTTTCCAGAGCTGACCGCCTGATCAAACTGAGCAATCGGGGGAGAAGGGTCTTGGTAAAAGAGGTGACCAAGAACCCGATGGTCACTCTGATTGAGCGTTCTTTGATTGAGATCATGTGTGGAGATGGGAGAAACTTGGAGAAGGACAACCATCACCACAATACTCCACAGATCTGGGCTTTATGGCAGAGTGGCCAGACGGAAGCCTCCTCTCGCTGCAAGACCCATGAAAGCCTGCTTGGATTTTGCAAAAAAAAGCACCTAAAGAATTCTCAGACTGTGAAGAGATGAAGACTGAACTGTTTGGCCTTAATTCCAAGCATCAGGTTATAACAGTCACCAGTCACTGCTCATCACCTGCGCAATACCATCCCAACGGTGAAGCATGGTGGTCGTAGCATCATGCTGTGGGTGTGTTTTTTAGCGGCAGGGACTGGGGGACTGGTAAGGGTTAAAGGAAAGCTGAATACAGCAAAATACAGAGATATCCTTAATGAAAACCTGGCCCAGAGTGCGCGGGACCCCAGACTGGGCTGAAGGTTCACCTATCAACAGGACAATGACCCTAAGCACACAGACAAGAAAACTCAAGAGTGGCTTAGGGACAGCTCTGTGAATGTCCTTGAGTGGCCCAGCCAGAGCCCGGATTTAACCTAATCGAACAACTCTGGAGAGACCTGAAAATGGCTGTCCACTGATGGATCCCATCCTTCCTGAAAGAGGTTGAGAGGATCTGCAGAGAAGAATGGCCTAAAATCCCCAAATCCAAGTGTGTAAACCTTATCACATCATACCCAAAAAGACTTGAGGCTGTAAATGCTACCAAAGGTGTCAACTAAGTACTGAGTTTAGGGTCTGAAAACTTGTGTCAATGTGAGATATCAGTTTTACTTTTTAACAAATTTGCTAAGTTATCAAAAATTGCTTTGTCATTAAGGAGTGTAGATTGATGTGAAAAATAATTATTTTAAGCATTTTCGCAAAAGGCTGCAGCAAAACCAAATGTGAAAAAATGAAGGGGTCTTAAGGGTGTGTGTGTGTGTGGGGTTTATTATTATTTTTTTCTTTATTATTAAGAGTGACTGTAACTCCAGAAGTAAGAAAGAGGTCACAATATCCTTTTAGATTCTGGTTCAGATCTAAATTTCCTTTGGCATATTCATATTTAAAGCCCTGCATAGTTAAATCCCAGATATATGGTTGCTCTGTGTGGCTCCATGCATAAATTGCTATATGTTACCCATTTCCAATGGTCAAAAAACACACGTGGATTACATGGTTTGAAGCTAGTCTGTCTTGTCAAACAAAATAATGGTCTGAAGTACAAATGCTGTTGAAACTTTACTTTTTCACATTAAAAAGAGTAATGTCAAAATCGTGCTTTTTGACAGTCCAAATATACACTATTGTTAAAAAAAAATGCAACACGTGACTCTTCAGTCAGTACAATGCCTACAGTAGACATAATCTCATTATCGAGCCATTATCAAGTACCCAATTCATTTATAAACCTAACAAGCTTTTTTTAGGTTTTTCTTGAAAAGTGTGCTCATGCTATCTTCGTTTCCAGTAAATGTCATTTGAATTTAACTCTGGAATGCATAGTTTATCCTTTTAATATCATCTTCCTCAAAGTGATATTGTCTGCAAGTGGTAGTTGAAGGCATAGAAAGATGACACAAAATGTGGCTGACTGGTAAGTAGCACTCATTAGCACATCTTGGCCACTTGAATGATCTGGAATTGGGTCTTGAAAGACACAAGAAAATTCTGCTTCTCATCATCACACTCACAATATTGCCAATCTACAACTTCTGATAATTCACTGCAGCTATATAGTCAAGTCAAGTGATGTTTATTTGTATAGCACTTTTCACACATTTCTTCAAAGCAGCTTTACAGAAAATCATACTGCAGTGTCTCAAAGCCCCCTAGTGACATATGGCATATAAGTTTGCTTTGTAGTTTGTGTTATGCTAGTCATGTATTAGAATAGAGTAAGTAATGACATTTTTTAGAAAGCAATGTTTAAACCTGTAAAGGGTAGTGGTTGAACTATAAGATTAATAAACAGTTAATGTAGTGAAAATAAAATTGGGCATATATGGTCATATTGTCTTTTTCTAGTAAGAAATCTAGCTGCTGCTTGTTTATTGAGCCTCAGGACATCCACCCAGTAGTGCATTACAATAATCTAGCCTCTTGAACATTTGGATTAGCTTAGTTTAGATTAGTGTTTACATCATGATCAGAGAGCATGTGTCTTAGTTAGCAGTATTTCTAAAGTGGAATCTGTTCTAGAGACATTGGAAATTAGATTTTTAAAGGACAAATTGCTATCAAGCGTAACACCCAGATTCTTAACTGTAGAAGATGACAAAAATACATCCATCGAGAGATAGACTTATTCTAGAATTCTTTGTTTAAATGTTTCTGGTCCAATAATTAATACCTCTGAATTTAGAAGAAAGAAATTGCTGGCCTTCCAGTCTTTATATATAGTCTGGAAAATTGGGAAATTTCATCAGGTCTGGAGGAAATAAAAAGCTGAGTATCATCGGCATAACAGTAAAAACTTAATTGCGTTTCCTGCTAATATTTTCTAAGGGAAGCATGTAAAAGGAGAACAGCAGAGAACCTAATGCATAGCCTTTTGGAATTCCATATTTGTGTTCAATCTGACAGTTCCTTGTTTATGCAAAAAAAAAAATAGTTAATGGCTAGATTAGTAATATCTTAACCAGAATAATGCCTTTCCACAAATTTCAATATAAGTCTTAAGCCTCTCCAAGAGAATGTCATGATCTATTGTGTCAAAGGCAGCACTGGGGAACAGATTTGAATAGAAACAGTGAGAGAATAGTTTTCTTTGGCGCAAGCCCCATCCTAATGTTCAAAGCTCAGATTCTTGCTTGAACCGTCAGATCTTGTCAGGAAGAATATGACAATTTAAAACAGCTACCCCCTACAAGAGAATAAATCCATGTAAAGGAGTTTGTTGTGGGTGAAAGGAGGAAATGGGCGACTTCAACTGAAAAGGTAGGTCTTCAATCAGACATTTTAAGAATAGCTTTTCAGCATAACACCGACAGATAACTTTTGACTGTTGAATGATGACTCTCTCATTGTCTCTGGCGTGGTTCCTCCTTATATCGCTCTCCCCAGTGCTACTGCAATCAGAAGCAGGTGTTAGACATTATAGCGCTCAGGTGTGTGCACCCTTATCACTTTTTCTCTCTATGGATGAACGCTCAACCATACCCCTGCTGCCCGCCTCAGGCCGGGAAGTCATCTGTTCTGCCCGTCTGTGAACCAAATGGAACATAAATGGCTGAAGAGCCAGGGACCACTGGATTATCCTCGCATTGGTGTCTTTTATATGGTGGAGCCATCGGAGTGGGGTTAGATCTGAACAGAGGGTGAAGGCACACCCCAACAGGTAGTACTGTAGAGTAAGGATGGCCCACTTGATGGCAAAACACTCTTTTTCAGTGGTTCTGTACTTAGTCTCTTTCAGAGAGAACTTGTGACTAATGTTCAGCACCGGCTGATCCTCCCCCTCCACCACCTGCAAGATCACTGTCCCCAGCCCCCTGTCAGAAGCGTCTGTCTATAAAATGAAAAGGAGAGAGAAATCTGGTGAATGTAAAAGCGGTCTGCCACAAAGAGCAGCTTTCACCTGTGTAAACGCCTGTTGACACAGTAGGGCTCACAGTTTGGTTATTAGCAATAATTCATAATTATCATAGATAACTATCAATTATTAAAATCATTAGAACATTGATTAGAATCAATGTTAGCTTTTTAATCCTTTAAATCAACAATCATCAAACTCAATAGAATATTAATTATTATCAAAGATAATAATTCATTATTACAATTTATTAAACATTGATTAGACTTAACACATGCTTATTGATCCTTCAAATTCAGCAATAATTGTCAATTATCAAAATCAATAGAATATTAATTAGGATTAATGTCGACAGGGCACCACCTTGGAATCAGGGACTAATAACCAGACAGTATAACAGTCTCAATATTTGATTGTTCTCTTAGGAAAATTGATGTCCGTAGATCATCAAGGTTAAAAAGGGAACAAAGAAGGGTTGAATTCGAGCACTGGTATCCCCTGCCAGCCTTTGACACATGTGTATGCAAAACAAACCAAAACACTTCTCTTTTAATTATAACGAAGTTTATTGAAAATATAATATCAATTAATAATCAATACAATGCAGTCAATAAACTTCCGACATTCAACTACAAACTAAACAGTGACGTGATTAGATATGGTAACCAAAATAAGCCTATAACACATGAGAGGGCGGTGTGTGTGTGTGTGTGTGTGTGTGCGTGTCAAGTCAAGTCAAGTCAAGTGGTTTTTATTGTCGTTTCAACCATATACAGTTAGTACAGTACACAGCAAAACGAGACAACGTTCCTCCAGGACCATGGTGCTACATAAAAACAACAAAGGACCAACATAGGACCACATGAGACTACACAACGAAATAAAATACCTATGTAAACTACCTATATATACCTATATAAAGTGCACGTGCAAACATGTGCAAAGTACGGGACAGTACAACAAATTACTGACAATGAACAGGACAATAGACAGTGCAGCGCCGACCAGTACTCAGTAGTGCAAAAAGATGACAGTTTCTAAAAATGTAAACATAACATACTATGAGATAATGTTCTATGCACATAGCAGTTATTGAGGTAGCAGACAGTTATAAAGTGACAGTAATTAAAGTGCATCTCAGGACACGTGTGTGTCAAACCAGTCTCTGAGTATTGAGAAGTCTGATGGCTTGGGGGAAGAAGCTGTTACACAGTCTGGCCGTGAGGGCCCGAATGCTTCGGTACCTCTTGCCAGACGGGAGGAGGGTAAAGAGTTTGTGTGAGGGGTGTGTGGGGTCGTCCACAATGCTGGTTGCTTTGCGGATACAGTGTTTTTTGTAAATGTCTTTGATGGAGGGAAGAGAGACCCCAATGATCATCTCAGCTGTAAATTGTGCATGTGAAAGAGAATAAAATGGCGGCGCTGAAGCCGGTTCCGCGATGGCGTAAATACACTACAGTCCAACGTGGTTGGATTACAACACAGCAAACTCTCATTTGTGATAACAATATGTTACATTAATACCTTGAGTATTATTAGCAACAATGAGCGGACTCGGCGGTCCGTAAACTGTACAAACAATAAACTTGATCCACAAGAATAACACACCTAAATATTATATCTCTGCCCAGACGTTAACCTCTTACTTAGATCACATGGGGACGCATTTAGAACGTGTGCTCATCCGTCGTTTGACTCCGACTCAGTTCCTCGAGGCTCAGGTGATGACGGGGTGTTTCCTTGCTCTGTCGGCGGGCGGTACGGCTGCTAATTCTCGGCGGGCTGGCGGAAAAATCAGTGGCGTCAACTTGATTGAAGAGGGAAGGGGATCCTTCTTTCTTCACTTTTGCACGCAAACGGATGAAGATGCGGATTGCTTGGCGGTTTCCTTCAGATCCGTTAAAGTGTTCGGTGGAACACAATGTAATCTCAACTCTTCAAGCAAGATGGAGATTGTATGGCCGCAGTTTCAAGTTGCACGTTACTTGTGCAACGAGGCAACACCTGAGAGCAGCGATCAACTGCGTCTATACACAGCGAGCGAAGTCAATAGAAGCTAGGTACAGCCGATTTTCGAAGTATTTCTACTCCTGATGACATCATAGTTTAGGTGCTTCTGTTGAGTGCCTCATCCAATAGGAGTTGAGAGTTCGATCCTTTTGGAATTTCACACAGTTGTAAAGTGAGCAAGGCTTCTTGGGATTTGTAGTCAGATTTGTACTCCCTTTGTTTGATTTTGGCGTGTTTTTTTATCAGCAAGATTTATGACTTTGTTTTTGTGGGCCTCAGTCAGGCTTTACGACTGTGAGGCCCAACAACACATCTCGTTCCACTGGACCGGGTGTGGTGACATCCGAATAATTAGGCACAAACCTTCTATAATAGCCGGCCAGCCCCAGGAACTGTCTCACCTCCTTTTTGGACTTGGGCAGGTCACAATCGCTGCAGTCCCATGACCCAAGTGGATCCTCGGATACTGTACCTCCGCCCATCCAACTGCGCACTTATTTGGGTTTGCCATGTGTCCCACTCGTTGCAGTGACCTCAGAACAGCCCACAGATGCTGCATATGCCGCTGCCTATCATTACTGTTCTTGTCATCCAGATTGACAGCGGCGTAAGCAGAGTGTGGTCTGAGGACTCAGTCCATAAGGTGTTGAAAGGTAGCCGGCGCCCCGAACAGACTGAACGGAAGTGTCACAAATTGGTGCAAGCCAAACGTTGTGGAGAAGGCATTAAGGGAATCTGCCAATAAACCTTTGTCAAATCTTGTCATCAATACAATACATTGGGTATGCGTCAAATTTAGACACCGCATTGACTTTCCTATACATCCAAACATCCCTGTGAATGCCTGGCCAATAGAAACGGGCCATTAGTCAGTTCAGTGTCTTTTCCTGCCCTAAGTGGCACACCATTCGATTATAATGAGCCGTCTGGAATAACATTTCCTGATGGCTCCATGGTATTAACAACTGGGATGTATCCTCTTTAGTTTGAGCATCCTGCATCACTTGATACAATCGCTCTTTTATAATAGCGAAATACGTTTATGAAAGTGCAATGTTTGGCTGGAGCCTTCATTCACCAAAGCCTCCCCCTCCCACATTTCACATCTAATAATTTTTTCACAGGATAATTGTGAATATCTCCTTGCACACACCTCACCCTCACACTTTTACCTGTGCCTAAAGCCTCATCTTGAACCAAACATTGGTGTATAGTGGTCTGATTGCACCCAGTATCCACCAAGGCTTAATGTATACTCCCCTTGACACTCACCAATATTCTGTACGCTCCAGCTCAATCGGAGTGTCAGGGACCCGGACCAATGTTCCCAGCTCCATCACTGGGCACTGGTCCCAGAAATGCCCAGTTTCCCCTTAACTCCAGCAGGCCAGCCCAGGCGTTACTCCTGCACATGTGTCAGTGATTTCAACCACCTCGGGGGGGGGGGGGCGAAGAGACACAGGTGGCTTCTGTGCACAATTCTGTGCTTTTGGGGACAGATTGAGAGGAGAAAGAAGGGGAAACACAGGGGAGGGGAGAGTGAGAGGGCTCTTCTGCCCTCTGTTACGCCGACATATGGCGAGTTGAACGGCCTCTTCTGCCCTCTGTTACGCCGACATATGGCGAGTTGAACGGCTTCGTCCAGTGACGCCGAGTAGTGGCACTGGACACACTCCGCTGTTCCTTTCGGTAAATGATGGATAAGCTGTTCCAGTACCACAAGATATATGTTGAGTGAAGGCAAACGGGTGGCCGCGCTCATCCTTCTTCATCGAACGGAAATGTTGTCAGTGCTGTTCAGGGCTGACCCGCTGTAGGATTTTCTTCCTCAGATCGTTGTACACCAGGATACTTGTCGCTGGTATTTGCGGAGCTGAGCTTCCCCAGACAGTGGAATGAGTCTGGCCACCCACTAAGCATGCGGCCAGCTCCAGATCTCTGCCATCCTCTCAGACATATCCAAGAATACCTCTGTATCATCTCTATAATCATAAGGGTGACCAGAGGCATGGGGGCTGCTGTGTCCGGGGTCACGTCCGGTCCTGGTGCAGTAAGTTCCGGATTGCAGGGCCTGATGTTGTGCATGATGCATACTGGCAAGAGACTTTTGCCAATGGCGTGGACTCCATGCCGGCGTATTTCCTCCCAGATCCTGGGTTTCAGCACCAGTTTTAAGGAGTTTGTTGTGGGGGAAAGGAAGCAATGGGAAACGGGGGACTTCATCTCAAAAGGTAGGTCTTTAATCAGACAACTCAATAATAGCTTTTCTGCATAATGCAGCCAGATAACTTTTAGCAGTTGAAGGGTGACACTCATTGTCTCTGGCATGGTTCCTCCTTATATCACTCTACCCAGTGCTTCTGCAATCAGAAACGGGTGTTAAACATTATAGCACTCAGGTGTGTGTACCCGTACCCTCAGCAAGATGAGCTTGTAGGCCATCGATTGTGAAAGCAATCATGGGGTAACTGCTATGACACTGAAGCATCAAGCAGAACAGTTTTTTCCTTGTCGCAAATCATTTATTTTCACTGAAAGAAACACAAATGCAAACATAGAAGAGTTAAAGGATACAATGATCGTTGGAACATGAACAATGAGAAGAAAAAAATTAACTCTAAAAACAATAGGCTCATGGAGCCACACCGATAGCCCCATATTTCTGCTATTAAACCATACATGGTTTTAAGTATGAATATGCCAAAAGAAATGTTCTGAACAAGAATCTAAAAGGATTTTAAGGATTTTATTGGTAACATTTAAAATAAGGTTACATTTATTAACATAAGTTAACAACTTTAGTTAACATGAAATGACAATGAAACATACTTGTACAGCATTTATTAATTTGGTTACTGTTAATTTCAACATATATTAACACATTTTTTAAATGAAAAGTTGTGTTAGATCCAGTCTTCCACTAACCTCTCTCTAAGTCAGAAGACAGTAAATATATCCAAATATCAGAGTTCAATCTGATAAACAAAACCAGTCAACATCAACAGCTTGTTGTGTCAACTCAGTCTTTACAAGCCCACGAGTTTGGCAGAGTCAGCAGGGGAATATAGCAGAAAGCAGGAGACAAAAGTGATAGTAAAATTGAGTTTGAGTAATCTTAGTTGTGTATTTATCAATGCTCAGTCTGACTTCATCTGACCACAAGTTCAACAAGTGTTATTAAACCAAGCAAAAGGCAATGGAAAATCACTGCTTCACAACATGGTGCTGTGACGTTAAGACCTTGAGTAGAGGCAGCTCGAACTTGTGAAGACATTACAGTACACAACATAAAATTAAACAGAGAAGAAATATATAAATGAGAAACAAGTAAAAATATATATAGCATTGAATGAAGAAATTAAAGTTCTCTTGAAGTAATGCACAAAAATGTTACCTTTTAAAACTCAAATTAGAACATTAGATTATTAGATTATTTAGTTGTATATGTTAACATAGTTTATACACTATGAAATAATATGAACCAACAATGAACAATTTTATTTGTATTAACTAACATTAACAAAGACTAATAATTTGTGTAAATATATATATACAATATACAATATACGAACACTTAGTTGTTCTGTGTATTGGTTCAGACAATGCAAGTACACATACAGGATTTCTGCATGTCATTAAAAATGTTAATAAATGAGCAAAAAATGTACCTTTCAGACGTTGTTGTAGGAGGCCTCTGATGCAGAATAAAAGTTTTTTTTTTAAGGTTTTACGGTTTAGTCATTTTTAATGACTTAACAGTCAGTGGTCAGGGAGGGCAGCAGAAATCCTGTATTTGTACTTGCATTGACTGAACAAATATACAGAACAACTAGGTGTTCGTTTGCACTGATGATTGCTTATGTAGCCCCATACCTGTATATATCATTAATAATAATCACACAACAGTCATATTTTTTATTAATTGTTATTTATTAATAAAAAAATATAACTTTTACAGAACTGTAATTTGAACTCAGTCAATCTTTTTCTGACTAACAAACAAAGCCCAGGGCCAGTTCAATGTATTTGTTACTGACAAGATTACAATTTCAAATACTGCAACCAGAAATTATTTACTGACTGATTCAATTCTGGCCTTTAACAAAGAAAAAACACATTCTCAGAAGCCCCAGAATTATACTACAACTATCTTCTTAAACATTCAAAAACATCCAGAACCTGTTTCTGCCCAACTGATTTTGACTAACAAACAAATCCCAGGGCCAGTTCAAAGTTTTTAGAACTAGAATGTAGTAATGTATTAAATTCTGGTCTAAATTCAAAATGTTAACAAAGAAAACAAATTTAGAACTTAGTTATAGTGAATAATCAAAGACATTATTTTTCTATTAATATTCGTTTTCCATTTGTGAAATTCCAAGAATTTTTTTTTTTTTTTTTAAGGATAGCACAAAATAATTGTAATATTACAACCATGGCCCTCACAGGGATATGTTGGCTTTGATCATCATTTATGTGTATGTTCCTTCTTTAAAACTATTTCTGATGGACTGCTCACATATACAGTAAGTGTTAGATAGACAGCATTGTGAGTATTATAATAAGCAGGATATTTGTGTTGTCCTTCATGACCCAAGTGGGCACTTTCAGGTCATTCAAGTGGCCAAGATGTGCTGAGTGCTATGTACCAGTCAGCCACATTCACATTTCTTTGACTTCAACCACCACTTTTTGACAATATCACTCCTAGGAAGAGGACTTTTAATGGATAAATGATCCATTCCAGAGCTTTGCAGATGTACATTTCTGAAATCAAAAACCTAGTGATAAGTGTTACACTAACTGAAGAGCCATATGAGTTGCATTATTTATACTAAATAATTGTGCATTTATTTACAGAATTTTACATTTAAAGTTTAAAAAAAAATAAAAATGTTTTTTTGAATAATCTAGTTTAGACCTTTGTTTTGTCAGACAAGTAATTCTAACTTCATGATCCAAATTTGGTTTTTAACCACTGCATATCTTTAACATTAAACAATTTATGGATTTAGCCACATTGAGAGACAATATCTCTAGGATTATACTATGCATAAGTGGTCACCATTTAGCGGTCCGGGTCCAGACCCGTGAGACATCATGACAACAGTTACCCTATCTCACAGTTTCTACACTTTAAGTGAGCAGTGCATCAAACAAAGGAGCTGTGTACACCGCAAGAAGATCCTGGGCGTATATAGCACTGCGTTGCATAGTAGAGCTGCAGACCCTGTTATTTTAATGACATTTAACTGTAGCGGAGACATACAGTGAGCGTCTGTAAGCAAAGTGAAGATCCTCCATATCCCACTAATTTGGTTGTCTCTGGGCCCCCAATGTCCTAATCCTTGCCCAGTTATTAAGTTACTTTTCTGAATGTTTAGGAATTTTTTACTTCTATTGAAGGTGGGCATATTCAGAAAGCTGTTTTAAAAATGGTGTTTATTTTTGCAATTACGTTTGGTGGCAATTGTGGTGCAGAATATCTTTACTTCAGCTTTAAATGAATAGTTCACCTGAAAGGGGAAATTATGTCGTTTCAAACCAATATGACTGACTTTCTTCTTTGGAACACTAAAAAAGATTGTTTAGCAGAATCTTTGAGGTGCTCCTTTCAGTATAATGGCAGTGGATAGTGATTCACTTTAAAGGATGAAAAAGTATCATAAACGTAGTCCATGTGCTTGTATGTCATATTCCATGTCTTATGAAGACATACAATCTGTTTCGGTGAAAAGAAACACAATTTAAAAACTTTTTTTTGACGCTGAGTTTTTCACAGTTGCCTGATTACACAGTTACTGTTCTAATAAAATATTGTTTTTTGCATTATATGTAGGATTTCAATAAATTACAGTTACATTTAAGCATACATTTGATGTTCAACAACAAACATCTTAACAAACTGCAAAGTTTTAACAAAACTAAGTTATCATAAAGATATTACAATACTGTCAATGTTGATGATGTATTTTGTACTAGTGCAATTCATTCTAAAAAAAATGTTGGCTTCCTATGATTAAAGGGTGTAGTTCTGGGTTGTTTTTTTGGCCCGGCTGCGCTGTATATTTGGGCAATTGGGATTCTTGCTGCTGGACAGAGTTCTACTATGACGGGAACCTACTCTGGTCAGTTTGTTATGGAGGTAAGTTTATCTAAAAACTCACCTATAAACTGGGTTGTTGTACATGTTGGTGTAGTTTTATTCTCTTTGTTGTTTTTGTTTTTTGGTTGTTTTTTTTCATACAGTGAAAGTATGCTTGGCAGAAGGCAACTTGTAAGAATTGGTTGCAAACATTCCTTGTTTTCTTTCTCTGCCTTGGCTCTTACAGGGTTTTCTGAACCTCCGTTGGTCTCGCTTTTCTCGGGTATTGTTGACACGCTCCATTGCCATCTTTCCCACACTTCTGGTTGCTGTCTTTGAGGACGTCCAGCATCTAACTGGCATGAACGACTTTCTCAATGTGCTGCAAAGCATGCAGGTTAGTGTTACGCACACTGTGGCCCAAAAAAATTTGGACACACCCCATTAATTAATCTTTTTTTCTATTCCAGTTATTTCTGTGAGGACAATCCTAATTCTATGCCATACAAAGACATTCTAGAGAATTGTGTGCTTCCAAATATTTTTCAACAGTTTGTGGAGGGCCCTTGTCTGTTCAAGCATGACAATGACCCTGTGCACAAAGCGAGGCCCATATAGAAATTCTTATTGTGTCTTGTTGTAGATCTGGACTGGCCTGTACAAAGCCCAGACCTGAACCTCTCTGAACATATTTGGGAAGAATTGGAATGCTGTATAATGTGGTCTGGCTTGCTGTTCCAGTTAATGTCAAAGGTGTTCAGTAAGTGTTAATGTGTGGGTTATGCAGGTCAGTCAAGTTCTTCCAGACCAGACTTCTACTAGACCTAAACTAGTAGTGCTTTGGGTACTGTCACTTTGAAACAGAAAACACCCTCCTCAAACTGTTGCAACAAAGTTGGAAGAGCATAATTCTCTAGAATGTCATTGCCAATGGCGTGTGGTGGACCTTTGAAATGAGGAGGCAGAGTGCCATCTCAGGGTTCATCCAATGTAAATTAATATTTCAGTTCCAAACATAGTTTTTAGGTTAACCCCATAAAGAAATATGATACATCATTATATATGTAATATACTGTATTATATCATGTATGGTTTTCACTGATACAGTATATGCCCAAATATATGAACTATAGTTTACATACAGTTGAAGTCAGAAATGTACATACGCCTTAGCCAAATGCATTTGTGAAAGATTTATATTTTTGGGGAATGGACGAGTCTGGAGACTGGGAGGTGAGTATTTATTACATAAAACAAAAGAAATTTGGCTCTCAGTGGCCATCTCAAACAGCGTCCTTTTAACAGTCTTTTAATAAAAAAATTAAGCAGTTATTTGCTGCTGGTCATCCGGTCACCAGCTCTCTTGCAACTCTCTCACACTCCGACACTCTGGTGTGCCTTATCAGGTCTCCCTCCGCCATCACTATAACGAGAGACAGATGTTAGAATGATTACAAACAAGGTGACGAGCCTTTCCGCTTGACTACCACCCCTGGAGTTGTGAGTTTGAATCCAGGGCATGCTGAGTGTCTCCTAAGCAACCAAATTGTCCTGGTTGCTAGGGAGGGTAGAGTCACATGGGGTAACATCCTTGTGGTCGCAATTAGGGGTTCTCACTCTCAATGGGGCACATTGTAAGTTGTGTGTGGATCGCGGAGTGGATCGCCTCCACAAGCTGTGAGTCTCCGCGGTGTCATGCACAGCATGCCACGTTATAAGATGCGCGGATTGACGGTCTCAGAAGCGTAGGCAACTGGGACTTGTCCTCTGCCACCACGATTGAGGTGAGTAACCGCGCCACCACGTGGACCTACTAAGTAGTGGGAATTAAGCAATCAAAATTGAGAGAAAAGTGGATAAAGTAAGATTGCTCGCTAAAAAACGTCTCATTCACAAACCATTTGACTTTAAAGTTCATTTTGATTTGGACGTAAATTAGTCCATTCACAGTATTACTTTGGAAATATGAATAATGTACACTCTGTTTGACCTCACATTTTACTTGAGCTGACATTCATATTTTATTTGTTTTATTTATGTACAGTTTAATGTTTTTGTCACCCAACATTTTTGAGGAGGCACTGCCTACCTTGGCGTCTCTGGCACTGGTCATTGCATGCTGTAGCGTTAAAATTAGTTTTCACTGGAATTACTGGATTAGCCAAACCTGTTAATTAAAGGGTGTTTGTTCCAAATACTTTTGGCCATATAGTGTATGTGATGATATTTAACACTTTGGTTGAACACATTCAGTATTTTGATTTTATTGTTATTTATTTTTTCATAGTTGCCCTTTGCTCTGATCCCAATTCTCACCTTTACCAGCTTGACGTCACTCATGAATGATTTCGCCAATGGACTGTGAGTATCCTTATCAGCACTGCAGTTTTAATCGGGAATCTTTTTTCTGTGATGATCAATGCTGTTTGGTTCAGGATCTTGAAATAGCCATTTTTTAGAGCAGTTAACAGAACAGAAAATATATTTTAATTTGGTTGAAATTTGTCTTTAAGAAAATTGTAAGCACACTGTACAGTATTAAGGCACATCTCAGCAGTCCTCACCTCAACTTTTGAAGATTTTATCATTTAATTCTTGTGATGAGGGAGATAAGGAAACTTGTTAATAGGTTTATTCAAGTCCAAAATTCAATTCTGCTTTTTCTTAGTTTAAATTATATCTATCCCCACTAAAAGACAGAATTATTTCCCTCATGTTGGTTAATATCCCCCTGAATCAGTAATTTCTATGGAAGATTAATGGAAAACTTAAATGTCTTCCAAGACACAAGGAAAGAGCCCCGCCAGCATACAAAAACTTCATAAAGTGCATATGTATCAGCTCTGGTCCCAATCCAGATGAGCTGTCTATGGCCTACATACTGTAGACAGCTACATTATAGGAATAGTCTGGGTTCAATGCAAGTTAAGCTCAATCGACAGCATTTGAGGCATAATGTTGATCACCAGAAAAACAAATTTTGACTTGTTCCTCTTTTTCTTAAATAAAAAATAAGCAAATATTGAGGTTACAGTGTGGGACTTACAATAGAAGTGAATGGGGACAAGTGAATTTTTGGAGGGTTTAAAACCTGAAATGTGAAGCTTCTAATTTTTTAAAAGCACATTCATTAATTTTTCTATTAAAACTCATGTATTGTAAAGCTGTTAAGTTGTTTAAATCCACATTTTTACAGCCAGTTTAGGATTTTAGGTTTTGTTGACATTACACCGTCATGGCAACTAAGTTGTAAAATGTCCTATAACTGTACACAGAAAAAGTTAGTAAGCAATGTTATCACATTAAAATCATGTTAACATGCATATTGTTTACGTATTCTGGCTAAATGTTTAAAACAGTAACCTCATTCACACTGGGCTCTAATCCCGGGATATTGCCGGGGGAACCTTCTGTGTGAATGTAAGTCGGGATGCCCGAAAATTTGATCCCGGGATCAGACCCTAGTAACATTGCCAGTGTCAATCCCGTGGCGTGTTTGTGTGAACAAAAACAGAGCCGATACCATGAAGGGTGTGTGTCGTAGTGATGACAAATTTATGTGAATCATGCAGAATAAAGTTTCAACAGTTACACAGTGTACCGTGGTTTAAAAAATATATGGCTGTCATAATCCTTTGCCTTTTGATATTTTTCTGATTTCTTTTCAGCTTCACCAACCTGACGTGATAAAATAAAATACAAATTCTTCAGAGTACATCACACAGAATGTCGGAACTTTATTTCCCCCTCATATATGGTGTGGTTGAAGTCTGTCATGTAGGAATACTTTTAGTATTTAAAAATAATAATTATGGTGACCCAGTTTGTAAATTGTGACAAAAAAATGTGCCGTCACATGCAGGGAACACTCCAAACCTAAAGTAGGGGAGAGCTGTGGCTTTGTTGTGTATTCATTGTCAAGTTTCAACATTACTGCTGTATTATACAGTACATGACAAAGTTAATAAATTACTTTAATTGACATAATATTTTATTTTATCTTCTATTTATTTTAATTAGATCAAATACAGTTGTTAGAGGGGGATTTTACCCTGAAATATGGTCATTTTACAATGTGCTTTTTTATGTGACTGCACCAGTCACCGTAGATGAGGTACAATGTAATATTTTACTTTCCTTTTTTCCAGGTAGATGGCGGAAAAGTACACGCTGTATTCCTAAAACAAGACCATATATTTGTACCAAACATGTGTCAAATTAATGTGAAAAAATACAAATAATTTGAACCCCAAGTGTATTTACACAAACTTAAGAAAACCTAAAAGTGTTAGTTTGTGCCCCGCTCTCCCCTACAACCTCCATGAACATCAGTCCACATAATTTGCTGTATAGGCAAAGTGAAAATACGGTTGGTAGGCTAAAGATCCCCTTATATTAACCCAACCAAATACACTTTTACAAGTTTTGAAATGACTCAATAAAAGTTTTTAGGTGACTAGCTTGCCACAGCACTTGCAAACTTATGACAGGCCAACTGTTTGTTTAAACATTTATTTTCTTAACCCTATAAAGGGCAAGAACATAAAACAGAACATTTATTTATTGCTTCCAACACATTAGGTTCCAAATTATAATTTTTTTCTCAAAATATTTTTTATTTTATATTTAACAGTTTGTTTAATTCATGATCGAAAACATGACATTTGCTCAATGCTTAAATCACAGCAATAGGAATTGCTAGTACAAAATAGAAAAACAGCATCAAATAAAAAGGCAAATTAATAATATTTTTTATTATAATAAATGCTAATATCTGTGAACCTTGTTGGTTTAGTTAGTTTACTTTATGGAAGGTAAGTCAGTTTAGAATCAAACTAAATTACAAATGCGATTACTGAATCGAATGCACAACTTAAATGTTGCAGAGAAGTATCATTGAAATATAAAATATAATTTGTTTATTATTTAATATTATTATTATTATTTTTATTTTATTTATTTATTTTTTCCAATCACTTTCGCTTTCTATCTTTAATGTCCTTGGAATTTCAGTTGGTAGACAGCAGCCAATAACTCAAATAAAAACAAATAACATCGAACAAAACAAAAATGATCTTATGTGAGCTATTTATAAAAGTAGGCTTAACTACCAGAATAAAATCAATAAAAGAAAATATCATGCAAATCTCTCCAGGGAGATAATCATAATCTGCACAGACCATTGAATTAACCATCAGTTTAGTTTTACCGTACACAGTTTTTTGTTTACAAAATGAAAGAGTGGGCTTCTCAAGAGAAAAGACGTTATCAGTAAACTCTAGATGTCACTCTAGATGTAAACTTAGATGTCACACTGTGATGTAACTTTGGGCTTTCCGATTGTCCAAGGATATGTGTGAATGTGAGCACAGATCACGGGAAAGCTCTTGAAATGTAAATTAACTATTTATGCAGTCCCAGAACAGTTGCCTGAACGACTTTTCCAGGGTAATACCCTCTGTGTGAATCTCTGTGTGAAAGGGGCTTGTGAGTCTTTTAACACAAAAAATTGGCCCCCATTCACTTCCATTGTAAGGGCCTCACTGTATCCTCATTTTTTGCTTTTTTAAAGAAAAGGAGGGATGAGTCAAAAGGTAATTAATTGTGTGGTAAACAATATTAACCTACAAATGATGTCAATTGAGCTTAACTTGTATTGAACGCAGAACATTCCTTTAATTGTCAATATTCATCACAATTCATCACTGTTATTAATTATTTTAAAAACTGTATCAATTCACAGCCCAAACAATTCAGAAGTTTACATACTCTTAGGTTTACATACAATATGTTAACTGTGCCTCTAAGCAGCTTGGAAAATTCCAGAAAATGATGTCAAGCCTTTAGGCAATTTGTCTATTAGCTTCTGGAGGTGTACCTGTGAATGTATTTTAAGGCCTACCTTCAAATTCAGTGCCTCTTTGCTTGACATCATAGGAAAATAAAAAGAAATCAGCCAAGACCTCAAAGATTTTGTGGAACTCCACAAGTCTGGTGGAGCAATTTCGAAATGCCTGAAGGTACCACGTTCATTTGTTCAAACAATAGTATGCAAGTATAAACACCATGCAACCACACAGCCATCATTCAGCTCAGGAAGGAGACTGTAACAAAGTAAAAGGGAAAGGAGGAGGCGACAACTGGCTTAATATAAATACATATTTAATGGTTTAAACAAAAAGACACAAAAATAAACACATGCGCTCTCTCACAAACTGCACTCTCTCACAAACTGCTGCCTCCGGTCGCCTTTATCCCTCTCAAGGGCTTGATTAGCCTGATTAGGGGCTGGCCACAGAGACGCATTCTGTCTCCTAGAGATTAATGTGGAGACATTTGGCATGAAAAGTGCAAATCAATCCCAGAACAACAGCAATGAACCTTGTGAAGATGCTGGAGGAAGCAGGTAGACAAGTATCTATATCTACATAACCTGAAAGGCTGCATAGCAAGGAAGAAACCACTGCTCCAAAACTGCCATAATCCAGACTACAGTTTGCAAGATCAAATGGGGACTAAGCTCTTACTTTTTGAAGAAATGTCCACTGGTCTGAAGAAACCAAAATTGAACTGTTTTGCCATAATGACCATTGTTATATTTTGAGGAAAAGGGTGAGGCTTGCAAGCCGGAGAACACCATCCCAACCGTAAAGCAGGGGGGTGGCAGCATCATGTTGTGGGGGTGCTTTGCTGCAGGAGAGACTGGTGCACCTCACAAAATAGGTGGCATCATTAGGAAGGAAAATTATGTGGATGTATTGAAGCACAATTTCAAGACATCATCCAGGAAGTTAAAGCTTGGTGGCAAATGGGTCTTCCAAATAGACAATGACCCCAAGTATACCTCCAAAGTTGTGGCAAAATGGCTTCAGGACAACAAAGTCAAGGTATTGGAGTGGCCATCACAAAGCCCTGACCTCAGTCCGATAGAAAATGTGTGGGTAGAACTGAAAAAGCGTGTCCATGCAAGGAGGCCTACAAACCTGACTCCGTTACACCAGTTCAGTTTGGAGAAATGGGCCAAAATTTCAACTTCTTGCGAGAAGCTTGTGGAAGGCTACCCAAATATTTGACCCAGTTTAAACAATTGAAAGTGTGGTGGTGTAGTGGTCTAAACCACAGTACTGGTAAACTGATAATCAGAAGGTCGTTGGTTCAATCCCCACAGCCACCACCATTGTGTCCTTGAGCAAGGCACTTAACTCCCGATTGCTCCGGGGGGGATTGTCCCTGTAATAAGGGCTCTGTAAGTCGCTTTGGATAAAAGCGTCTGCCAAACGCATAGATGTAAATGTAAAGGCAATGGCACCAAAAAATAACAAAGTGTATGTAAACTTCTGATGCACAGGGAATGTGATGAAAGAAATAAAAGCTGAAATAAATAATTCTCTCTACTATTATTCTGACATTCCACATACTTAAAGTTGTGGTACTAACTGACCGAAGACAGGTAATGTTTTCTACGATTAAATGTCAGAAATGTGAAAAACTGAGTTTAAATGTATTTGACTACGGTATATGTAAACTTCTGACTTCAACTATACTATGGTTGTTGTGCTTTATATGCTTATTATTGAAATGAATACCTTATTTCAGTGTGAAGGATAGTAGATTTCTTGTTCCTGATCAATATGGCCTGTTGACATGCACACAGTCTCACTATGAAAAATATACAGAACAAAACAGTTCAATCTGATATTTCAGGCAGTGCACCACTCGTACAGTGGAAGTGGAGATTTAACATCTTTCTACACTGCCTAGCCAAAAAAAAGTTGCTGTTTGGATTTAAATAAGCAGATTCTTAAGAGCCTATGATTGGATCATTATTGCAGTGATTAATATGTTTCAGCTGGCAAAAAATATTTTAACCCTAACTGATGCAGTGTGTAGGTTCTCATTTCTTAAACAACCATGTCGGAAGACATATTCCGTGGTCATGCAAAATATGTTACTGTGTTTCAGAAGGGGCAAATTATTAAGCAAAGAAATTAACTAAGGAGATTTCTAAAATCACTGGAATTGGGTTAGGAACTGTCCAACGCATTATTAAAACCTGGAAGAATAGTTGTGAACCATCAGCTTCACGGAAGAAATGTGGTCATGACAATAGTGATGAGAACTTACAGGATAGGGACTAAACAGCTGTTTAGCCACAAGAAAGCAACTTGATAGTAAGGCTAATCAGAAAAAAGCAACTTCGATTTGCTAGGCAGCATAAAGATTGGACTGTGGTGAAATGAAAAAAGGTAATCTGGTCTGATGAGTCCAGATTTACCCTATTCAAAAGTGATGTGTGCATCAGGGTAAGAAGAGAAGTGCATGAAGCAATGCACCCGTCATGCAAAGTGCCCACTGTACAAGCCACTGTTATGAACTTGGGTTGCTTCAATTAATCTGTTCTAGGCTCAGCAACGTTATGTGGTAATAAAATGAAGTCAGCTGACTACCTGACATGTACTGAATGACCAGGTTGTCCCATCAATGTATTTTTTTCTTCCCTGATAGCACGGGCATTTTCCAGGATGACGATGCCAAGATTCATCTGGCTCAAAATGTGAAAGAGTTGTTCAGGGATCACAAGGAATCATTTTCAAACATGAATTGGCCACCACAGAGTCCTGACCCCATTGAAAGTCTTTGGGATGTGCTGGAGATGACTTTACGGAGTGGTTTGAGACTCCCGTCATCAATACAAAATCATGACCAAAACTTAATTCAACTCTGGACAGAAATAAATATTGTGACGTTGCCTACGGTTTTCGAAACAATGCCACAATGAATGCGTGCCGTAATAAAAGCTGAAGGCGGTCCAACGTATTATTAGTGTATGCAACTTTGTTTTTTGGCTATGCAGTGTATAATAGGCACTGCCATTACAAGGAATTAGCTATTGCAATTAATCAAGTATTTAATATTTTGTTTTTCTTTACCATTTACATGTTTATTACTTGTTGATTAAAAACTCAAAGAGTGAGTTCTTGTCAAATATGAGCAGTTGTAATAGAGGATTGTTTTGTCTTTGCAGTGTGTGGAAGATAGGTGGTGGTTTGGTCATCCTGGTGGTGTGTGCCATTAACATGTACTTTGTGGTGGTGTATGTGTCCGCTCTGAACAGCACTGTCCTCTACATCCTCTCTGCCCTTTTCTCCATTGCCTATTTGAGCTTTGTCATCTACCTGGTAAGCTCATTCAAATGTCTGAAGGTTGTGATTATTAGAGAGCTTCTTCATAAGTGCATTAGTAATAGGCTGTTATTGGATAAGATAAGCTGCCTACTATGAAAGTGTACATAACATCCTTTAGTTTACATAATTAAGTTGGCTTGAGAAAGCCAACCTACTGATCTACTAATTAATTATGCCTTTTGCGTAATTAAAAATGTTCCGCCATTTTGGAAAAAAATTCAAACTCGTACAAGGCTGTTTGTCGAAAATTGCCATGCATCATCTAGAGGCACTCCCAACAAAAAGATATTCACAGAATTTTTATAAACCATACCGTTTTCGAATGGCGCACACCAAAATGGACATGAGGGTATATCTCCGTAATGCTTTAGCGTATTTATACCAAACTTATTATTTGTCAAAGGCACCATGACTCAAGGGTGCCTGCTCAGTTTCGGAACAGTGCCACCTAGTGGTCACAAGATATGAAAAAAAGCTAATTTTTGCTTATAACTTCTGAACAGTTTGTCATAAAATCATCAGATTGGTCTCATTAGATTCAGTGGGGTACAGCGAGTCCAGAGATATTTTAAAAATCCTATGTCAAATGCTGTATTTTACAAATTACTTGCCATGTGTCTTTGACACCATGCTCTGAAGGGACTCAAAAAGTTTCGGGACAGCACCACCTTGTGGTCAAAAATTATAATGCTATTATAAAATTGTACTTGAGGCTGTATCTCTGCAACGCTTTGAGGGATTGTGATTAAACTTGGTACATGTCATCACCATTAGGCCCTGAGGTTACCTGCAGCATTTTGGTGCACTGTCCTGTACTGATCAAGAGATAACCAAAACTGATATTTTGGGATTATAACACTTTTTATGAA